>NW_027143924.1:0-45182 GCF_026170545.1 Melanerpes formicivorus
CAAATCCAATTTGCCATCTGATCTAACTTCTGGAGGCAGTCAAAATGATCCTTAGAATTCTTCCCTACCTTATTCCTGTGCTGAGATACAGGCTGCTCCAACCTGCTGTAAAATGCTTGATTTCGAGAGTGAGCGAAACTAATGAAAACATTGTTGGGGTAAAACCTAAAGGGAAAGACCTAGCACCAAATCCAATTTGCCATCTGATCTAACTTCTGGAGGCAGTCAAAATGAGTATTTGAATTCTTCCCTACCTTATTCCTGTGCTGAGATACAGGCTGCTCCAACCTGCTGTAAAATGCTTGATTTCGAGAGTGAGCGAAACTAATGAAAACATTGTTGGGGTAAAACCTAAAGGGAAAGACCTAGCACCAAATCCAATTTGCCATCTGATCTAACTTCTGGAGGCAGTCAAAATGATCCTTAGAATTCTTCCCTACCTTATTCCTGTGCTGAGATACAGGCTGCTCCAACCTGCTGTAAAATGCTTGATTTCGAGAGTGAGCGAAACTAATGAAAACATTGTTGGGGTAAAACCTAAAGGGAAAGACCTAGCACCAAATCCAATTTGCCATCTGATCTAACTTCTGGAGGCAGTCAAAATGATCCTTAGAATTCTTCCCTACCTTATTCCTGTGCTGAGATACAGGCTGCTCCAACCTGCTGTAAAATGCTTGATTTCGAGAGTGAACGAAACTAATGAAAACATTGTTGGGGTAAAACCTAAAGGGAAAGACCTAGCACCAAATCCAATTTGCCATCTGATCTAACTTCTGGAGGCAGTCAAAATGATCCTTAGAATTCTTCCCTACCTTATTCCTGTGCTGAGATACAGGCTGCTCCAACCTGCTGTAAAATGCTTGATTTCGAGAGTGAGCGAAACTAATGAAAACATTGTTGGGGTAAAACCTAAAGGGAAAGACCTAGCACCAAATCCAATTTGCCATCTGATCTAACTTCTGGAGGCAGTCAAAATGATCCTTAGAATTCTTCCCTACCTTATTCCTGTGCTGAGATACAGGCTGCTCCAACCTGCTGTAAAATGCTTGATTTCGAGAGTGAGCGAAACTAATGAAAACATTGTTGGGGTAAAACCTAAAGGGAAAGACCTAGCACCAAATCCAATTTGCCATCTGATCTAACTTCTGGAGGCAGTCAAAATGATCCTTAGAATTCTTCCCTACCTTATTCCTGTGCTGAGATACAGGCTGCTCCAACCTGCTGTAAAATGCTTGATTTCGAGAGTGAGCGAAACTAATGAAAACATTGTTGGGGTAAAACCTAAGAAAGACCTAGCACCAAATCCAATTTGCCATCTGATCTAACTTCTGGAGGCAGTCAAAATGATCCTTAGAATTCTTCCCTACCTTATTCCTGTGCTGAGATACAGGCTGCTCCAACCTGCTGTAAAATGCTTGATTTCGAGCGTGAGCGAAACTAATGAAAACATTGTTGGGGTAAAACCTAAAGGGAAAGACCTAGCACCAAATCCAATTTGCCATCTGATCTAACTTCTGGAGGCAGTCAAAATGATCCTTAGAATTCTTCCCCTACCTTATTCCTGTGCTGAGATACAGGCTGCTCCAACCTGCTGTAAAATGCTTGATTTCGAGAGTGAGCGAAACTAATGAAAACATTGTTGGGGTAAAACCTAAAGGGAAAGACCTAGCACCAAATCCAATTTGCCATCTGATCTAACTTCTGGAGGCAGTCAAAATGATCCTTAGAATTCTTCCCTACCTTATTCCTGTGCTGAGATACAGGCTGCTCCAACCTGCTGTAAAATGCTTGATTTCGAGAGGTGAAGCGAAACTAATGAAAACATTGTTGGGGTAAAACCTAAAGGGAAAGACCTAGCACCAAATCCAATTTGCCATCTGATCTAACTTCTGGAGGCAGTCAAAATGATCCTTAGAATTCTTCCCTACCTTATTCCTGTGCTGAGATACAGGCTGCTCCAACCTGCTGTAAAATGCTTGATTTCGAGAGTGAGCGAAACTAATGAAAACATTGTTGGGGTAAAACCTAAAGGGAAAGACCTAGCACCAAATCCAATTTGCCATCTGATCTAACTTCTGGAGGCAGTCAAAATGATCCTTAGAATTCTTCCCTACCTTATTCCTGTGCTGAGATACAGGCTGCTCCAACCTGCTGTAAAATGCTTGATTTCGAGAGTGAGCGAAACTAATGAAAACATTGTTGGGGTAAAACCTAAAGGGAAAGACCTAGCACCAAATCCAATTTGCCATCTGATCTAACTTCTGGAGGCAGTCAAAATGATCCTTAGAATTCTTCCCTACCTTATTCCTGTGCTGAGATACAGGCTGCTCCAACCTGCTGTAAAATGCTTGATTTCGAGAGTGAGCGAAACTAATGAAAACATTGTTGGGGTAAAACCTAAAGGGAAAGACCTAGCACCAAATCCAATTTGCCATCTGATCTAACTTCTGGAGGCAGTCAAAATGAGTATTTGAATTCTTCCCTACCTTATTCCTGTGCTGAGATACAGGCTGCTCCAACCTGCTGTAAAATGCTTGATTTCGAGAGTGAGCGAAACTAATGAAAACATTGTTGGGGTAAAACCTAAAGGGAAAGACCTAGCACCAAATCCAATTTGCCATCTGATCTAACTTCTGGAGGCAGTCAAAATGATCCTTAGAATTCTTCCCTACCTTATTCCTGTGCTGAGATACAGGCTGCTCCAACCTGCTGTAAAATGCTTGATTTCGAGAGTGAGCGAAACTAATGAAAACATTGTTGGGGTAAAACCTAAAGGGAAAGACCTAGCACCAAATCCAATTTGCCATCTGATCTAACTTCTGGAGGCAGTCAAAATGATCCTTAGAATTCTTCCCTACCTTATTCCTGTGCTGAGATACAGGCTGCTCCAACCTGCTGTAAAATGCTTGATTTCGAGAGTGAGCGAAACTAATGAAAACATTGTTGGGGTAAAACCTAAAGGGAAAGACCTAGCACCAAATCCAATTTGCCATCTGATCTAACTTCTGGAGGCAGTCAAAATGAGTATTTGAATTCTTCCCTACCTTATTCCTGTGCTGAGATACAGGCTGCTCCAACCTGCTGTAAAATGCTTGATTTCGAGAGTGAGCGAAACTAATGAAAACATTGTTGGGGTAAAACCTAAAGGGAAAGACCTAGCACCAAATCCAATTGGCCATCTGATCTAACTTCTGGAGGCAGTCAAAATGATCCTTAGAATTCTTCCCTACCTTATTCCTGTGCTGAGATACAGGCTGCTCCAACCTGCTGTAAAATGCTTGATTTCGAGAGTGAGCGAAACTAATGAAAACATTGTTGGGGTAAAACCTAAAGGGAAAGACCTAGCACCAAATCCAATTGGCCATCTGATCTAACGTCTGGAGGCAGTCAAAATGATCCTTAGAATTCTTCCCTACCTTATTCCTGTGCTGAGATACAGGCTGCTCCAACCTGCTGTAAAATGCTTGATTTCGAGAGTGAGCGAAACTAATGAAAACATTGTTGGGGTAAAACCTAAAGGGAAAGACCTAGCACCAAATCCAATTGGCCATCTGATCTAACTTCTGGAGGCAGTCAAAATGATCCTTAGAATTCTTCCCTACCTTATTCCTGTGCTGAGATACAGGCTGCTCCATCCTGCTGTAAAATGCTTGATTTCGAGAGTGAGCGAAACTAATGAAAACATTGTTGGGGTAAAACCTAAAGGGAAAGACCTAGCACCAAATCCAATTGGCCATCTGATCTAACTTCTGGCTGGAGGCAGTCAAAATGATCCTTAGAATTCTTCCCTACCTTATTCCTGTGCTGAGATACAGGCTGCTCCAACCTGCTGTAAAATGCTTGATTTCGAGAGTGAGCGAAACTAATGAAAACATTGTTGGGGTAAAACCTAAAGGGAAAGACCTAGCACCAAATCCAATTTGCCATCTGATCTAACTCTGGCTGGAGGCAGTCAAAATGATCCTTAGAATTCTTCCCTACCTTATTCCTGTGCTGAGATACAGGCTGCTCCAACCTGCTGTAAAATGCTTGATTTCGAGAGTGAGCGAAACTAATGAAAACATTGTTGGGGTAAAACCTAAAGGGAAAGACATAGCACCAAATCCAATTTGCCATCTGATCTAACTTCTGGAGGCAGTCAAAATGATCCTTAGAATTCTTCCCTACCTTATTCCTGTGCTGAGATACAGGCTGCTCCAACCTGCTGTAAAATGCTTGATTTCGAGAGTGAGCGAAACTAATGAAAACATTGTTGGGGTAAAAACCTAAAGGGAAAGACCTAGCACCAAATCCAATTTGCCATCTGATCTAACTTCTGGAGGCAGTCAAAATGATCCTTAGAATTCTTCCCTACCTTATTCCTGTGCTGAGATACAGGCTGCTCCAACCTGCTGTAAAATGCTTGATTTCGAGAGTGAGCGAAACTAATGAAAACATTGTTGGGGTAAAACCTAAAGGGAAAGACCTAGCACCAAATCCAATTTGCCATCTGATCTAACTCTGGCTGGAGGCAGTCAAAATGATCCTTAGAATTCTTCCCTACCTTATTCCTGTGCTGAGATACAGGCTGCTCCAACCTGCTGTAAAATGCTTGATTTCGAGAGTGAGCGAAACTAATGAAAACATTGTTGGGGTAAAACCTAAAGGGAAAGACCTAGCACCAAATCCAATTTGCCATCTGATCTAACTTCTGGAGGCAGTCAAAATGATCCTTAGAATTCTTCCCTACCTTATTCCTGTGCTGAGATACAGGCTGCTCCAACCTGCTGTAAAATGCTTGATTTCGAGAGTGAGCGAAACTAATGAAAACATTGTTGGGGTAAAACCTAAAGGGAAAGACCTAGCACCAAATCCAATTGGCCATCTGATCTAACTTCTGGAGGCAGTCAAAATGATCCTTAGAATTCTTCCCTACCTTATTCCTGTGCTGAGATACAGGCTGCTCCAACCTGCTGTAAAATGCTTGATTTCGAGAGTGAGCGAAAACTAATGAAAACATTGTTGGGGTAAAACCTAAAGGGAAAGACCTAGCACCAAATCCAATTGGCCATCTGATCTAACTTCTGGAGGCAGTCAAAATGATCCTTAGAATTCTTCCCTACCTTATTCCTGTGCTGAGATACAGGCTGCTCCAACCTGCTGTAAAATGCTTGCTTTCGAGAGTGAGCGAAACTAATGAAAACATTGTTGGGGTAAAACCTAAAGGGAAAGACCTAGCACCAAATCCAATTGGCCATCTGATCTAACGTCTGGAGGCAGTCAAAATGATCCTTAGAATTCTTCCCTACCTTATTCCTGTGCTGAGATACAGGCTGCTCCAACCTGCTGTAAAATGCTTGATTTCGAGAGTGAGCGAAACTAATGAAAACATTGTTGGGGTAAAACCTAAAGGGAAAGACCTAGCACCAAATCCAATTTGCCATCTGATCTAACTTCTGGAGGCAGTCAAAATGATCCTTAGAATTCTTCCCTACCTTATTCCTGTGCTGAGATACAGGCTGCTCCAACCTGCTGTAAAATGCTTGATTTCGAGAGTGAGCGAAACTAATGAAAACATTGTTGGGGTAAAACCTAAAGGGAAAGACCTAGCACCAAATCCAATTTGCCATCTGATCTAACTTCTGGAGGCAGTCAAAATGATCCTTAGAATTCTTCCCTACCTTATTCCTGTGCTGAGATACAGGCTGCTCCAACCTGCTGTAAAATGCTTGATTTCGAGAGTGAGCGAAACTAATGAAAACATTGTTGGGGTAAAACCTAAAGGGAAAGACCTAGCACCAAATCCAATTTGCCATCTGATCTAACTTCTGGAGGCAGTCAAAATGATCCTTAGAATTCTTCCCTACCTTATTCCTGTGCTGAGATACAGGCTGCTCCAACCTGCTGTAAAATGCTTGATTTCGAGAGTGAGCGAAACTAATGAAAACATTGTTGGGGTAAAACCTAAAGGGAAAGACCTAGCACCAAATCCAATTTGCCATCTGATCTAACTTCTGGAGGCAGTCAAAATGATCCTTAGAATTCTTCCCTACCTTATTCCTGTGCTGAGATACAGGCTGCTCCAACCTGCTGTAAAATGCTTGATTTCGAGAGTGAGCGAAACTAATGAAAACATTGTTGGGGTAAAACCTAAAGGGAAAGACCTAGCACCAAATCCAATTGGCCATCTGATCTAACTTCTGGAGGCAGTCAAAATGATCCTTAGAATTCTTCCCTACCTTATTCCTGTGCTGAGATACAGGCTGCTCCAACCTGCTGTAAAATGCTTGATTTCGAGAGTGAGCGAAACTAATGAAAACATTGTTGGGGTAAAACCCAAAGGGAAAGACCTAGCACCAAATCCAATTTGCCATCTGATCTAACTTCTGGAGGCAGTCAAAATGATCCTTAGAATTCTTCCCTACCTTATTCCTGTGCTGAGATACAGGCTGCTCCAACCTGCTGTAAAATGCTTGATTTCGAGAGTGAGCGAAACTAATGAAAACATTGTTGGGGTAAAACCTAAAGGGAAAGACCTAGCACCAAATCCAATTTGCCATCTGATCTAACTTCTGGAGGCAGTCAAAATGATCCTTAGAATTCTTCCCTACCTTATTCCTGTGCTGAGATACAGGCTGCTCCAACCTGCTGTAAAATGCTTGATTTCGAGAGTGAGCGAAACTAATGAAAACATTGTTGGGGTAAAACCTAAAGGGAAAGACCTAGCACCAAATCCAATTTGCCATCTGATCTAACTTCTGGAGGCAGTCAAAATGATCCTTAGAATTCTTCCCTACCTTATTCCTGTGCTGAGATACAGGCTGCTCCAACCTGCTGTAAAATGCTTGATTTCGAGAGTGAGCGAAACTAATGAAAACATTGTTGGGGTAAAACCTAAAGGGAAAGACCTAGCACCAAATCCAATTTGCCATCTGATCTAACTTCTGGAGGCAGTCAAAATGATCCTTAGAATTCTTCCCTACCTTATTCCTGTGCTGAGATACAGGCTGCTCCAACCTGCTGTAAAATGCTTGATTTCGAGAGTGAGCGAAACTAATGAAAACATTGTTGGGGTAAAACCTAAAGGGAAAGACCTAGCACCAAATCCAATTTGCCATCTGATCTAACTTCTGGAGGCAGTCAAAATGATCCTTAGAATTCTTCCCTACCTTATTCCTGTGCTGAGATACAGGCTGCTCCAACCTGCTGTAAAATGCTTGATTTCGAGAGTGAGCGAAACTAATGAAAACATTGTTGGGGTAAAACCTAAAGGGAAAGACCTAGCACCAAATCCAATTTGCCATCTGATCTAACTTCTGGAGGCAGTCAAAATGATCCTTAGAATTCTTCCCTACCTTATTCCTGTGCTGAGATACAGGCTGCTCCAACCTGCTGTAAAATGCTTGATTTCGAGAGTGAGCGAAACTAATGAAAACATTGTTGGGGTAAAACCTAAAGGGAAAGACCTAGCACCAAATCCAATTTGCCATCTGATCTAACTTCTGGAGGCAGTCAAAATGAGTATTTGAATTCTTCCCTACCTTATTCCTGTGCTGAGATACAGGCTGCTCCAACCTGCTGTAAAATGCTTGATTTCGAGAGTGAGCGAAACTAATGAAAACATTGTTGGGGTAAAACCTAAAGGGAAAGACCTAGCACCAAATCCAATTTGCCATCTGATCTAACTTCTGGAGGCAGTCAAAATGATCCTTAGAATTCTTCCCTACCTTATTCCTGTGCTGAGATACAGGCTGCTCCAACCTGCTGTAAAATGCTTGATTTCGAGAGTGAGCGAAACTAATGAAAACATTGTTGGGGTAAAACCTAAAGGGAAAGACCTAGCACCAAATCCAATTGGCCATCTGATCTAACTTCTGGAGGCAGTCAAAATGATCCTTAGAATTCTTCCCTACCTTATTCCTGTGCTGAGATACAGGCTGCTCCAACCTGCTGTAAAATGCTTGATTTCGAGAGTGAGCGAAACTAATGAAAACATTGTTGGGGTAAAACCTAAAGGGAAAGACCTAGCACCAAATCCAATTTGCCATCTGATCTAACTTCTGGAGGCAGTCAAAATGATCCTTAGAATTCTTCCCTACCTTATTCCTGTGCTGAGATACAGGCTGCTCCAACCTGCTGTAAAATGCTTGATTTCGAGAGTGAGCGAAACTAATGAAAACATTGTTGGGGTAAAACCTAAAGGGAAAGACCTAGCACCAAATCCAATTTGCCATCTGATCTAACTTCTGGAGGCAGTCAAAATGATCCTTAGAATTCTTCCCTACCTTATTCCTGTGCTGAGATACAGGCTGCTCCAACCTGCTGTAAAATGCTTGCTTTCGAGAGTGAGCGAAACTAATGAAAACATTGTTGGGGTAAAACCTAAAGGGAAAGACCTAGCACCAAATCCAATTTGCCATCTGATCTAACTTCTGGAGGCAGTCAAAATGATCCTTAGAATTCTTCCCTACCTTATTCCTGTGCTGAGATACAGGCTGCTCCAACCTGCTGTAAAATGCTTGATTTCGAGAGTGAGCGAAACTAATGAAAACATTGTTGGGGTAAAACCTAAAGGGAAAGACCTAGCACCAAATCCAATTTGCCATCTGATCTAACTTCTGGAGGCAGTCAAAATGATCCTTAGAATTCTTCCCTACCTTATTCCTGTGCTGAGATACAGGCTGCTCCAACCTGCTGTAAAATGCTTGCTTTCGAGAGTGAGCGAAACTAATGAAAACATTGTTGGGGTAAAACCTAAAGGGAAAGACCTAGCACCAAATCCAATTGGCCATCTGATCTAACGTCTGGAGGCAGTCAAAATGATCCTTAGAATTCTTCCCTACCTTATTCCTGTGCTGAGATACAGGCTGCTCCAACCTGCTGTAAAATGCTTGATTTCGAGAGTGAGCGAAACTAATGAAAACATTGTTGGGGTAAAACCTAAAGGGAAAGACCTAGCACCAAATCCAATTTGCCATCTGATCTAACTTCTGGAGGCAGTCAAAATGATCCTTAGAATTCTTCCCTACCTTATTCCTGTGCTGAGATACAGGCTGCTCCAACCTGCTGTAAAATGCTTGATTTCGAGAGTGAGCGAAACTAATGAAAACATTGTTGGGGTAAAACCTAAAGGGAAAGACCTAGCACCAAATCCAATTTGCCATCTGATCTAACTTCTGGAGGCAGTCAAAATGATCCTTAGAATTCTTCCCTACCTTATTCCTGTGCTGAGATACAGGCTGCTCCAACCTGCTGTAAAATGCTTGCTTTCGAGAGTGAGCGAAACTAATGAAAACATTGTTGGGGTAAAACCTAAAGGGAAAGACCTAGCACCAAATCCAATTTGCCATCTGATCTAACTTCTGGAGGCAGTCAAAATGATCCTTAGAATTCTTCCCTACCTTATTCCTGTGCTGAGATACAGGCTGCTCCAACCTGCTGTAAAATGCTTGATTTCGAGAGTGAGCGAAACTAATGAAAACATTGTTGGGGTAAAACCTAAAGGGAAAGACCTAGCACCAAATCCAATTTGCCATCTGATCTAACTTCTGGAGGCAGTCAAAATGATCCTTAGAATTCTTCCCTACCTTATTCCTGTGCTGAGATACAGGCTGCTCCAACCTGCTGTAAAATGCTTGATTTCGAGAGTGAGCGAAACTAATGAAAACATTGTTGGGGTAAAACCTAAAGGGAAAGACCTAGCACCAAATCCAATTGGCCATCTGATCTAACTTCTGGAGGCAGTCAAAATGATCCTTAGAATTCTTCCCTACCTTATTCCTGTGCTGAGATACAGGCTGCTCCAACCTGCTGTAAAATGCTTGATTTCGAGAGTGAGCGAAACTAATGAAAACATTGTTGGGGTAAAACCCAAAGGGAAAGACCTAGCACCAAATCCAATTTGCCATCTGATCTAACTTCTGGAGGCAGTCAAAATGATCCTTAGAATTCTTCCCTACCTTATTCCTGTGCTGAGATACAGGCTGCTCCAACCTGCTGTAAAATGCTTGATTTCGAGAGTGAGCGAAACTAATGAAAACATTGTTGGGGTAAAACCTAAAGGGAAAGACCTAGCACCAAATCCAATTTGCCATCTGATCTAACTTCTGGAGGCAGTCAAAATGATCCTTAGAATTCTTCCCTACCTTATTCCTGTGCTGAGATACAGGCTGCTCCAACCTGCTGTAAAATGCTTGATTTCGAGAGTGAGCGAAACTAATGAAAACATTGTTGGGGTAAAACCTAAAGGGAAAGACCTAGCACCAAATCCAATTTGCCATCTGATCTAACTTCTGGAGGCAGTCAAAATGATCCTTAGAATTCTTCCCTACCTTATTCCTGTGCTGAGATACAGGCTGCTCCAACCTGCTGTAAAATGCTTGATTTCGAGAGTGAGCGAAACTAATGAAAACATTGTTGGGGTAAAACCTAAAGGGAAAGACCTAGCACCAAATCCAATTTGCCATCTGATCTAACTTCTGGAGGCAGTCAAAATGATCCTTAGAATTCTTCCCTACCTTATTCCTGTGCTGAGATACAGGCTGCTCCAACCTGCTGTAAAATGCTTGATTTCGAGAGTGAGCGAAACTAATGAAAACATTGTTGGGGTAAAACCTAAAGGGAAAGACCTAGCACCAAATCCAATTTGCCATCTGATCTAACTTCTGGAGGCAGTCAAAATGATCCTTAGAATTCTTCCCTACCTTATTCCTGTGCTGAGATACAGGCTGCTCCAACCTGCTGTAAAATGCTTGATTTCGAGAGTGAGCGAAACTAATGAAAACATTGTTGGGGTAAAACCTAAAGGGAAAGACCTAGCACCAAATCCAATTTGCCATCTGATCTAACTTCTGGAGGCAGTCAAAATGATCCTTAGAATTCTTCCCTACCTTATTCCTGTGCTGAGATACAGGCTGCTCCAACCTGCTGTAAAATGCTTGATTTCGAGAGTGAGCGAAACTAATGAAAACATTGTTGGGGTAAAACCTAAAGGGAAAGACCTAGCACCAAATCCAATTTGCCATCTGATCTAACTTCTGGAGGCAGTCAAAATGATCCTTAGAATTCTTCCCTACCTTATTCCTGTGCTGAGATACAGGCTGCTCCAACCTGCTGTAAAATGCTTGATTTCGAGAGTGAGCGAAACTAATGAAAACATTGTTGGGGTAAAACCTAAAGGGAAAGACCTAGCACCAAATCCAATTTGCCATCTGATCTAACTTCTGGAGGCAGTCAAAATGATCCTTAGAATTCTTCCCTACCTTATTCCTGTGCTGAGATACAGGCTGCTCCAACCTGCTGTAAAATGCTTGATTTCGAGAGTGAGCGAAACTAATGAAAACATTGTTGGGGTAAAACCTAAAGGGAAAGACCTAGCACCAAATCCAATTGGCCATCTGATCTAACTTCTGGAGGCAGTCAAAATGATCCTTAGAATTCTTCCCTACCTTATTCCTGTGCTGAGATACAGGCTGCTCCAACCTGCTGTAAAATGCTTGATTTCGAGAGTGAGCGAAACTAATGAAAACATTGTTGGGGTAAAACCTAAAGGGAAAGACCTAGCACCAAATCCAATTTGCCATCTGATCTAACTTCTGGAGGCAGTCAAAATGATCCTTAGAATTCTTCCCTACCTTATTCCTGTGCTGAGATACAGGCTGCTCCAACCTGCTGTAAAATGCTTGATTTCGAGAGTGAGCGAAACTAATGAAAACATTGTTGGGGTAAAACCTAAAGGGAAAGACCTAGCACCAAATCCAATTTGCCATCTGATCTAACTTCTGGAGGCAGTCAAAATGATCCTTAGAATTCTTCCCTACCTTATTCCTGTGCTGAGATACAGGCTGCTCCAACCTGCTGTAAAATGCTTGCTTTCGAGAGTGAGCGAAACTAATGAAAACATTGTTGGGGTAAAACCTAAAGGGAAAGACCTAGCACCAAATCCAATTTGCCATCTGATCTAACTTCTGGAGGCAGTCAAAATGATCCTTAGAATTCTTCCCTACCTTATTCCTGTGCTGAGATACAGGCTGCTCCAACCTGCTGTAAAATGCTTGATTTCGAGAGTGAGCGAAACTAATGAAAACATTGTTGGGGTAAAACCTAAAGGGAAAGACCTAGCACCAAATCCAATTTGCCATCTGATCTAACTTCTGGAGGCAGTCAAAATGATCCTTAGAATTCTTCCCTACCTTATTCCTGTGCTGAGATACAGGCTGCTCCAACCTGCTGTAAAATGCTTGATTTCGAGAGTGAGCGAAACTAATGAAAACATTGTTGGGGTAAAACCTAAAGGGAAAGACCTAGCACCAAATCCAATTTGCCATCTGATCTAACTTCTGGAGGCAGTCAAAATGATCCTTAGAATTCTTCCCTACCTTATTCCTGTGCTGAGATACAGGCTGCTCCAACCTGCTGTAAAATGCTTGATTTCGAGAGTGAGCGAAACTAATGAAAACATTGTTGGGGTAAAACCTAAAGGGAAAGACCTAGCACCAAATTGCATTGGCCATCTGATCTAACTTCTGGAGGCAGTCAAAATGATCCTTAGAATTCTTCCCTACCTTATTCCTGTGCTGAGATACAGGCTGCTCCAACCTGCTGTAAAATGCTTGATTTCGAGAGTGAGCGAAACTAATGAAAACATTGTTGGGGTAAAACCTAAAGGGAAAGACCTAGCACCAAATCCAATTTGCCATCTGATCTAACTTCTGGAGGCAGTCAAAATGATCCTTAGAATTCTTCCCTACCTTATTCCTGTGCTGAGATACAGGCTGCTCCAACCTGCTGTAAAATGCTTGATTTCGAGAGTGAGCGAAACTAATGAAAACATTGTTGGGGTAAAACCTAAAGGGAAAGACCTAGCACCAAATCCAATTTGCCATCTGATCTAACTTCTGGAGGCAGTCAAAATGATCCTTAGAATTCTTCCCTACCTTATTCCTGTGCTGAGATACAGGCTGCTCCAACCTGCTGTAAAATGCTTGATTTCGAGAGTGAGCGAAACTAATGAAAACATTGTTGGGGTAAAACCTAAAGGGAAAGACCTAGCACCAAATCCAATTTGCCATCTGATCTAACTTCTGGAGGCAGTCAAAATGATCCTTAGAATTCTTCCCTACCTTATTCCTGTGCTGAGATACAGGCTGCTCCAACCTGCTGTAAAATGCTTGATTTCGAGAGTGAGCGAAACTAATGAAAACATTGTTGGGGTAAAACCTAAAGGGAAAGACCTAGCACCAAATCCAATTTGCCATCTGATCTAACTTCTGGAGGCAGTCAAAATGATCCTTAGAATTCTTCCCTACCTTATTCCTGTGCTGAGATACAGGCTGCTCCAACCTGCTGTAAAATGCTTGATTTCGAGAGTGAGCGAAACTAATGAAAACATTGTTGGGGTAAAACCTAAAGGGAAAGACCTAGCACCAAATCCAATTTGCCATCTGATCTAACTTCTGGAGGCAGTCAAAATGATCCTTAGAATTCTTCCCTACCTTATTCCTGTGCTGAGATACAGGCTGCTCCAACCTGCTGTAAAATGCTTGATTTCGAGAGTGAGCGAAACTAATGAAAACATTGTTGGGGTAAAACCTAAAGGGAAAGACCTAGCACCAAATCCAATTTGCCATCTGATCTAACTTCTGGAGGCAGTCAAAATGAGTATTTGAATTCTTCCCTACCTTATTCCTGTGCTGAGATACAGGCTGCTCCAACCTGCTGTAAAATGCTTGATTTCGAGAGTGAGCGAAACTAATGAAAACATTGTTGGGGTAAAACCTAAAGGGAAAGACCTAGCACCAAATCCAATTTGCCATCTGATCTAACTTCTGGAGGCAGTCAAAATGAGTATTTGAATTCTTCCCTACCTTATTCCTGTGCTGAGATACAGGCTGCTCCAACCTGCTGTAAAATGCTTGATTTCGAGAGTGAGCGAAACTAATGAAAACATTGTTGGGGTAAAACCTAAAGGGAAAGACCTAGCACCAAATTGCATTGGCCATCTGATCTAACTTCTGGAGGCAGTCAAAATGATCCTTAGAATTCTTCCCTACCTTATTCCTGTGCTGAGATACAGGCTGCTCCAACCTGCTGTAAAATGCTTGATTTCGAGAGTGAGCGAAACTAATGAAAACATTGTTGGGGTAAAACCTAAAGGGAAAGACCTAGCACCAAATCCAATTTGCCATCTGATCTAACTTCTGGAGGCAGTCAAAATGATCCTTAGAATTCTTCCCTACCTTATTCCTGTGCTGAGATACAGGCTGCTCCAACCTGCTGTAAAATGCTTGATTTCGAGAGTGAGCGAAACTAATGAAAACATTGTTGGGGTAAAACCTAAAGGGAAAGACCTAGCACCAAATCCAATTTGCCATCTGATCTAACTTCTGGAGGCAGTCAAAATGATCCTTAGAATTCTTCCCTACCTTATTCCTGTGCTGAGATACAGGCTGCTCCAACCTGCTGTAAAATGCTTGATTTCGAGAGTGAGCGAAACTAATGAAAACATTGTTGGGGTAAAACCTAAAGGGAAAGACCTAGCACCAAATCCAATTTGCCATCTGATCTAACTTCTGGAGGCAGTCAAAATGATCCTTAGAATTCTTCCCTACCTTATTCCTGTGCTGAGATACAGGCTGCTCCAACCTGCTGTAAAATGCTTGATTTCGAGAGTGAGCGAAACTAATGAAAACATTGTTGGGGTAAAACCTAAAGGGAAAGACCTAGCACCAAATCCAATTTGCCATCTGATCTAACTTCTGGAGGCAGTCAAAATGATCCTTAGAATTCTTCCCTACCTTATTCCTGTGCTGAGATACAGGCTGCTCCAACCTGCTGTAAAATGCTTGATTTCGAGCGTGAGCGAAACTAATGAAAACATTGTTGGGGTAAAACCTAAAGGGAAAGACCTAGCACCAAATCCAATTTGCCATCTGATCTAACTTCTGGAGGCAGTCAAAATGATCCTTAGAATTCTTCCCTACCTTATTCCTGTGCTGAGATACAGGCTGCTCCAACCTGCTGTAAAATGCTTGATTTCGAGAGTGAGCGAAACTAATGAAAACATTGTTGGGGTAAAACCTAAAGGGAAAGACCTAGCACCAAATCCAATTTGCCATCTGATCTAACTTCTGGAGGCAGTCAAAATGATCCTTAGAATTCTTCCCTACCTTATTCCTGTGCTGAGATACAGGCTGCTCCAACCTGCTGTAAAATGCTTGATTTCGAGAGTGAGCGAAACTAATGAAAACATTGTTGGGGTAAAACCTAAAGGGAAAGACCTAGCACCAAATCCAATTTGCCATCTGATCTAACTTCTGGAGGCAGTCAAAATGATCCTTAGAATTCTTCCCTACCTTATTCCTGTGCTGAGATACAGGCTGCTCCAACCTGCTGTAAAATGCTTGATTTCGAGAGTGAGCGAAACTAATGAAAACATTGTTGGGGTAAAACCTAAAGGGAAAGACCTAGCACCAAATTGCATTGGCCATCTGATCTAACTTCTGGAGGCAGTCAAAATGATCCTTAGAATTCTTCCCTACCTTATTCCTGTGCTGAGATACAGGCTGCTCCAACCTGCTGTAAAATGCTTGATTTCGAGAGTGAGCGAAACTAATGAAAACATTGTTGGGGTAAAACCTAAAGGGAAAGACCTAGCACCAAATCCAATTTGCCATCTGATCTAACTTCTGGAGGCAGTCAAAATGATCCTTAGAATTCTTCCCTACCTTATTCCTGTGCTGAGATACAGGCTGCTCCAACCTGCTGTAAAATGCTTGATTTCGAGAGTGAGCGAAACTAATGAAAACATTGTTGGGGTAAAACCTAAAGGGAAAGACCTAGCACCAAATCCAATTTGCCATCTGATCTAACTTCTGGAGGCAGTCAAAATGATCCTTAGAATTCTTCCCTACCTTATTCCTGTGCTGAGATACAGGCTGCTCCAACCTGCTGTAAAATGCTTGATTTCGAGAGTGAGCGAAACTAATGAAAACATTGTTGGGGTAAAACCTAAAGGGAAAGACCTAGCACCAAATCCAGTTTGCCATCTGATCTAACTTCTGGAGGCAGTCAAAATGATCCTTAGAATTCTTCCCTACCTTATTCCTGTGCTGAGATACAGGCTGCTCCAACCTGCTGTAAAATGCTTGATTTCAAGAGTGAGCGAAACTAATGAAAACATTGTTGGGGTAAAACCTAAAGGGAAAGACCTAGCACCAAATCCAATTTGCCATCTGATCTAACTTCTGGAGGCAGTCAAAATGAGTATTTGAATTCTTCCCTACCTTATTCCTGTGCTGAGATACAGGCTGCTCCAACCTGCTGTAAAATGCTTGATTTCGAGAGTGAGCGAAACTAATGAAAACATTGTTGGGGTAAAACCTAAAGGGAAAGACCTAGCACCAAATTGCATTGGCCATCTGATCTAACTTCTGGAGGCAGTCAAAATGATCCTTAGAATTCTTCCCTACCTTATTCCTGTGCTGAGATACAGGCTGCTCCAACCTGCTGTAAAATGCTTGATTTCGAGAGTGAGCGAAACTAATGAAAACATTGTTGGGGTAAAACCTAAAGGGAAAGACCTAGCACCAAATCCAATTTGCCATCTGATCTAACTTCTGGAGGCAGTCAAAATGATCCTTAGAATTCTTCCCTACCTTATTCCTGTGCTGAGATACAGGCTGCTCCAACCTGCTGTAAAATGCTTGATTTCGAGAGTGAGCGAAACTAATGAAAACATTGTTGGGGTAAAACCTAAAGGGAAAGACCTAGCACCAAATCCAATTTGCCATCTGATCTAACTTCTGGAGGCAGTCAAAATGATCCTTAGAATTCTTCCCTACCTTATTCCTGTGCTGAGATACAGGCTGCTCCAACCTGCTGTAAAATGCTTGATTTCGAGAGTGAGCGAAACTAATGAAAACATTGTTGGGGTAAAACCTAAAGGGAAAGACCTAGCACCAAATCCAATTTGCCATCTGATCTAACTTCTGGAGGCAGTCAAAATGATCCTTAGAATTCTTCCCTACCTTATTCCTGTGCTGAGATACAGGCTGCTCCAACCTGCTGTAAAATGCTTGATTTCGAGAGTGAGCGAAACTAATGAAAACATTGTTGGGGTAAAACCTAAAGGGAAAGACCTAGCACCAAATCCAATTTGCCATCTGATCTAACTTCTGGAGGCAGTCAAAATGATCCTTAGAATTCTTCCCTACCTTATTCCTGTGCTGAGATACAGGCTGCTCCAACCTGCTGTAAAATGCTTGATTTCGAGAGTGAGCGAAACTAATGAAAACATTGTTGGGGTAAAACCTAAAGGGAAAGACCTAGCACCAAATCCAATTTGCCATCTGATCTAACTTCTGGAGGCAGTCAAAATGATCCTTAGAATTCTTCCCTACCTTATTCCTGTGCTGAGATACAGGCTGCTCCAACCTGCTGTAAAATGCTTGATTTCGAGAGTGAGCGAAACTAATGAAAACATTGTTGGGGTAAAACCTAAAGGGAAAGACCTAGCACCAAATCCAATTTGCCATCTGATCTAACTTCTGGAGGCAGTCAAAATGATCCTTAGAATTCTTCCCTACCTTATTCCTGTGCTGAGATACAGGCTGCTCCAACCTGCTGTAAAATGCTTGATTTCGAGAGTGAGCGAAACTAATGAAAACATTGTTGGGGTAAAACCTAAAGGGAAAGACCTAGCACCAAATCCAATTTGCCATCTGATCTAACTTCTGGAGGCAGTCAAAATGATCCTTAGAATTCTTCCCTACCTTATTCCTGTGCTGAGATACAGGCTGCTCCAACCTGCTGTAAAATGCTTGATTTTGAGAGTGAGCGAAACTAATGAAAACATTGTTGGGGTAAAACCTAAAGGGAAAGACCTAGCACCAAATTGCATTGGCCATCTGATCTAACTTCTGGAGGCAGTCAAAATGATCCTTAGAATTCTTCCCTACCTTATTCCTGTGCTGAGATACAGGCTGCTCCAACCTGCTGTAAAATGCTTGATTTCGAGAGTGAGCGAAACTAATGAAAACATTGTTGGGGTAAAACCTAAAGGGAAAGACCTAGCACCAAATCCAATTTGCCATCTGATCTAACTTCTGGAGGCAGTCAAAATGATCCTTAGAATTCTTCCCTACCTTATTCCTGTGCTGAGATACAGGCTGCTCCAACCTGCTGTAAAATGCTTGATTTCGAGAGTGAGCGAAACTAATGAAAACATTGTTGGGGTAAAACCTAAAGGGAAAGACCTAGCACCAAATCCAATTTGCCATCTGATCTAACTTCTGGAGGCAGTCAGAATGAGTATTTGAATTCTTCCCTACCTTATTCCTGTGCTGAGATACAGGCTGCTCCAACCTGCTGTAAAATGCTTGATTTCGAGAGTGAGCGAAACTAATGAAAACATTGTTGGGGTAAAACCTAAAGGGAAAGACCTAGCACCAAATCCAATTGGCCATCTGATCTAACTTCTGGAGGCAGTCAAAATGATCCTTAGAATTCTTCCCTACCTTATTCCTGTGCTGAGATACAGGCTGCTCCAACCTGCTGTAAAATGCTTGATTTCGAGAGTGAGCGAAACTAATGAAAACATTGTTGGGGTAAAACCTAAAGGGAAAGACCTAGCACCAAATCCAATTTGCCATCTGATCTAACTTCTGGAGGCAGTCAAAATGATCCTTAGAATTCTTCCCTACCTTATTCCTGTGCTGAGATACAGGCTGCTCCAACCTGCTGTAAAATGCTTGATTTCGAGAGTGAGCGAAACTAATGAAAACATTGTTGGGGTAAAACCTAAAGGGAAAGACCTAGCACCAAATTGCATTGGCCATCTGATCTAACTTCTGGAGGCAGTCAAAATGATCCTTAGAATTCTTCCCTACCTTATTCCTGTGCTGAGATACAGGCTGCTCCAACCTGCTGTAAAATGCTTGATTTCGAGAGTGAGCGAAACTAATGAAAACATTGTTGGGGTAAAACCTAAAGGGAAAGACCTAGCACCAAATCCAATTTGCCATCTGATCTAACTTCTGGAGGCAGTCAAAATGATCCTTAGAATTCTTCCCTACCTTATTCCTGTGCTGAGATACAGGCTGCTCCAACCTGCTGTAAAATGCTTGATTTCGAGAGTGAGCGAAACTAATGAAAACATTGTTGGGGTAAAACCTAAAGGGAAAGACCTAGCACCAAATCCAATTTGCCATCTGATCTAACTTCTGGAGGCAGTCAAAATGATCCTTAGAATTCTTCCCTACCTTATTCCTGTGCTGAGATACAGGCTGCTCCAACCTGCTGTAAAATGCTTGATTTCGAGCGTGAGCGAAACTAATGAAAACATTGTTGGGGTAAAACCTAAAGGGAAAGACCTAGCACCAAATCCAATTTGCCATCTGATCTAACTTCTGGAGGCAGTCAAAATGATCCTTAGAATTCTTCCCTACCTTATTCCTGTGCTGAGATACAGGCTGCTCCAACCTGCTGTAAAATGCTTGATTTCGAGAGTGAGCGAAACTAATGAAAACATTGTTGGGGTAAAACCTAAAGGGAAAGACCTAGCACCAAATCCAATTTGCCATCTGATCTAACTTCTGGAGGCAGTCAAAATGATCCTTAGAATTCTTCCCTACCTTATTCCTGTGCTGAGATACAGGCTGCTCCAACCTGCTGTAAAATGCTTGATTTCGAGCGTGAGCGAAACTAATGAAAACATTGTTGGGGTAAAACCTAAAGGGAAAGACCTAGCACCAAATCCAATTTGCCATCTGATCTAACTTCTGGAGGCAGTCAAAATGATCCTTAGAATTCTTCCCTACCTTATTCCTGTGCTGAGATACAGGCTGCTCCAACCTGCTGTAAAATGCTTGATTTCGAGAGTGAGCGAAACTAATGAAAACATTGTTGGGGTAAAACCTAAAGGGAAAGACCTAGCACCAAATCCAATTTGCCATCTGATCTAACTTCTGGAGGCAGTCAAAATGATCCTTAGAATTCTTCCCTACCTTATTCCTGTGCTGAGATACAGGCTGCTCCAACCTGCTGTAAAATGCTTGATTTCGAGAGTGAGCGAAACTAATGAAAACATTGTTGGGGTAAAACCTAAAGGGAAAGACCTAGCACCAAATTGCATTGGCCATCTGATCTAACTTCTGGAGGCAGTCAAAATGATCCTTAGAATTCTTCCCTACCTTATTCCTGTGCTGAGATACAGGCTGCTCCAACCTGCTGTAAAATGCTTGATTTCGAGAGTGAGCGAAACTAATGAAAACATTGTTGGGGTAAAACCTAAAGGGAAAGACCTAGCACCAAATCCAATTTGCCATCTGATCTAACTTCTGGAGGCAGTCAAAATGATCCTTAGAATTCTTCCCTACCTTATTCCTGTGCTGAGATACAGGCTGCTCCAACCTGCTGTAAAATGCTTGATTTCGAGAGTGAGCGAAACTAATGAAAACATTGTTGGGGTAAAACCTAAAGGGAAAGACCTAGCACCAAATCCAATTGGCCATCTGATCTAACTTCTGGAGGCAGTCAAAATGATCCTTAGAATTCTTCCCTACCTTATTCCTGTGCTGAGATACAGGCTGCTCCAACCTGCTGTAAAATGCTTGATTTCGAGAGTGAGCGAAACTAATGAAAACATTGTTGGGGTAAAACCTAAAGGGAAAGACCTAGCACCAAATCCAATTTGCCATCTGATCTAACTTCTGGAGGCAGTCAAAATGATCCTTAGAATTCTTCCCTACCTTATTCCTGTGCTGAGATACAGGCTGCTCCAACCTGCTGTAAAATGCTTGATTTCGAGAGTGAGCGAAACTAATGAAAACATTGTTGGGGTAAAACCTAAAGGGAAAGACCTAGCACCAAATCCAATTTGCCATCTGATCTAACTTCTGGAGGCAGTCAAAATGATCCTTAGAATTCTTCCCTACCTTATTCCTGTGCTGAGATACAGGCTGCTCCAACCTGCTGTAAAATGCTTGATTTCGAGAGTGAGCGAAACTAATGAAAACATTGTTGGGGTAAAACCTAAAGGGAAAGACCTAGCACCAAATCCAATTTGCCATCTGATCTAACTTCTGGAGGCAGTCAAAATGATCCTTAGAATTCTTCCCTACCTTATTCCTGTGCTGAGATACAGGCTGCTCCAACCTGCTGTAAAATGCTTGATTTTGAGAGTGAGCGAAACTAATGAAAACATTGTTGGGGTAAAACCTAAAGGGAAAGACCTAGCACCAAATTGCATTGGCCATCTGATCTAACTTCTGGAGGCAGTCAAAATGATCCTTAGAATTCTTCCCTACCTTATTCCTGTGCTGAGATACAGGCTGCTCCAACCTGCTGTAAAATGCTTGATTTCGAGAGTGAGCGAAACTAATGAAAACATTGTTGGGGTAAAACCTAAAGGGAAAGACCTAGCACCAAATCCAATTTGCCATCTGATCTAACTTCTGGAGGCAGTCAAAATGATCCTTAGAATTCTTCCCTACCTTATTCCTGTGCTGAGATACAGGCTGCTCCAACCTGCTGTAAAATGCTTGATTTCGAGAGTGAGCGAAACTAATGAAAACATTGTTGGGGTAAAACCTAAAGGGAAAGACCTAGCACCAAATCCAATTTGCCATCTGATCTAACTTCTGGAGGCAGTCAGAATGAGTATTTGAATTCTTCCCTACCTTATTCCTGTGCTGAGATACAGGCTGCTCCAACCTGCTGTAAAATGCTTGATTTCGAGCGTGAGCGAAACTAATGAAAACATTGTTGGGGTAAAACCTAAAGGGAAAGACCTAGCACCAAATCCAATTGGCCATCTGATCTAACTTCTGGAGGCAGTCAAAATGATCCTTAGAATTCTTCCCTACCTTATTCCTGTGCTGAGATACAGGCTGCTCCAACCTGCTGTAAAATGCTTGATTTCGAGAGTGAGCGAAACTAATGAAAACATTGTTGGGGTAAAACCTAAAGGGAAAGACCTAGCACCAAATCCAATTTGCCATCTGATCTAACTTCTGGAGGCAGTCAAAATGATCCTTAGAATTCTTCCCTACCTTATTCCTGTGCTGAGATACAGGCTGCTCCAACCTGCTGTAAAATGCTTGATTTCGAGAGTGAGCGAAACTAATGAAAACATTGTTGGGGTAAAACCTAAAGGGAAAGACCTAGCACCAAATTGCATTGGCCATCTGATCTAACTTCTGGAGGCAGTCAAAATGATCCTTAGAATTCTTCCCTACCTTATTCCTGTGCTGAGATACAGGCTGCTCCAACCTGCTGTAAAATGCTTGATTTCGAGAGTGAGCGAAACTAATGAAAACATTGTTGGGGTAAAACCTAAAGGGAAAGACCTAGCACCAAATCCAATTTGCCATCTGATCTAACTTCTGGAGGCAGTCAAAATGATCCTTAGAATTCTTCCCTACCTTATTCCTGTGCTGAGATACAGGCTGCTCCAACCTGCTGTAAAATGCTTGATTTCGAGAGTGAGCGAAACTAATGAAAACATTGTTGGGGTAAAACCTAAAGGGAAAGACCTAGCACCAAATCCAATTTGCCATCTGATCTAACTTCTGGAGGCAGTCAAAATGATCCTTAGAATTCTTCCCTACCTTATTCCTGTGCTGAGATACAGGCTGCTCCAACCTGCTGTAAAATGCTTGATTTCGAGCGTGAGCGAAACTAATGAAAACATTGTTGGGGTAAAACCTAAAGGGAAAGACCTAGCACCAAATCCAATTTGCCATCTGATCTAACTTCTGGAGGCAGTCAAAATGATCCTTAGAATTCTTCCCTACCTTATTCCTGTGCTGAGATACAGGCTGCTCCAACCTGCTGTAAAATGCTTGATTTCGAGAGTGAGCGAAACTAATGAAAACATTGTTGGGGTAAAACCTAAAGGGAAAGACCTAGCACCAAATCCAATTTGCCATCTGATCTAACTTCTGGAGGCAGTCAAAATGATCCTTAGAATTCTTCCCTACCTTATTCCTGTGCTGAGATACAGGCTGCTCCAACCTGCTGTAAAATGCTTGATTTCGAGCGTGAGCGAAACTAATGAAAACATTGTTGGGGTAAAACCTAAAGGGAAAGACCTAGCACCAAATCCAATTTGCCATCTGATCTAACTTCTGGAGGCAGTCAAAATGATCCTTAGAATTCTTCCCTACCTTATTCCTGTGCTGAGATACAGGCTGCTCCAACCTGCTGTAAAATGCTTGATTTCGAGCGTGAGCGAAACTAATGAAAACATTGTTGGGGTAAAACCTAAAGGGAAAGACCTAGCACCAAATCCAATTTGCCATCTGATCTAACTTCTGGAGGCAGTCAAAATGATCCTTAGAATTCTTCCCTACCTTATTCCTGTGCTGAGATACAGGCTGCTCCAACCTGCTGTAAAATGCTTGATTTCGAGAGTGAGCGAAACTAATGAAAACATTGTTGGGGTAAAACCTAAAGGGAAAGACCTAGCACCAAATTGCATTGGCCATCTGATCTAACTTCTGGAGGCAGTCAAAATGATCCTTAGAATTCTTCCCTACCTTATTCCTGTGCTGAGATACAGGCTGCTCCAACCTGCTGTAAAATGCTTGATTTCGAGAGTGAGCGAAACTAATGAAAACATTGTTGGGGTAAAACCTAAAGGGAAAGACCTAGCACCAAATCCAATTTGCCATCTGATCTAACTTCTGGAGGCAGTCAAAATGATCCTTAGAATTCTTCCCTACCTTATTCCTGTGCTGAGATACAGGCTGCTCCAACCTGCTGTAAAATGCTTGATTTCGAGAGTGAGCGAAACTAATGAAAACATTGTTGGGGTAAAACCTAAAGGGAAAGACCTAGCACCAAATCCAATTGGCCATCTGATCTAACTTCTGGAGGCAGTCAAAATGATCCTTAGAATTCTTCCCTACCTTATTCCTGTGCTGAGATACAGGCTGCTCCAACCTGCTGTAAAATGCTTGATTTCGAGAGTGAGCGAAACTAATGAAAACATTGTTGGGGTAAAACCTAAAGGGAAAGACCTAGCACCAAATCCAATTTGCCATCTGATCTAACTTCTGGAGGCAGTCAAAATGATCCTTAGAATTCTTCCCTACCTTATTCCTGTGCTGAGATACAGGCTGCTCCAACCTGCTGTAAAATGCTTGATTTCGAGAGTGAGCGAAACTAATGAAAACATTGTTGGGGTAAAACCTAAAGGGAAAGACCTAGCACCAAATCCAATTTGCCATCTGATCTAACTTCTGGAGGCAGTCAAAATGATCCTTAGAATTCTTCCCTACCTTATTCCTGTGCTGAGATACAGGCTGCTCCAACCTGCTGTAAAATGCTTGATTTCGAGAGTGAGCGAAACTAATGAAAACATTGTTGGGGTAAAACCTAAAGGGAAAGACCTAGCACCAAATCCAATTTGCCATCTGATCTAACTTCTGGAGGCAGTCAAAATGATCCTTAGAATTCTTCCCTACCTTATTCCTGTGCTGAGATACAGGCTGCTCCAACCTGCTGTAAAATGCTTGATTTCGAGAGTGAGCGAAACTAATGAAAACATTGTTGGGGTAAAACCTAAAGGGAAAGACCTAGCACCAAATCCAATTTGCCATCTGATCTAACTTCTGGAGGCAGTCAAAATGATCCTTAGAATTCTTCCCTACCTTATTCCTGTGCTGAGATACAGGCTGCTCCAACCTGCTGTAAAATGCTTGATTTCGAGAGTGAGCGAAACTAATGAAAACATTGTTGGGGTAAAACCTAAAGGGAAAGACCTAGCACCAAATCCAATTTGCCATCTGATCTAACTTCTGGAGGCAGTCAAAATGATCCTTAGAATTCTTCCCTACCTTATTCCTGTGCTGAGATACAGGCTGCTCCAACCTGCTGTAAAATGCTTGATTTCGAGAGTGAGCGAAACTAATGAAAACATTGTTGGGGTAAAACCTAAAGGGAAAGACCTAGCACCAAATCCAATTTGCCATCTGATCTAACTTCTGGAGGCAGTCAAAATGATCCTTAGAATTCTTCCCTACCTTATTCCTGTGCTGAGATACAGGCTGCTCCAACCTGCTGTAAAATGCTTGATTTCGAGAGTGAGCGAAACTAATGAAAACATTGTTGGGGTAAAACCTAAAGGGAAAGACCTAGCACCAAATCCAATTTGCCATCTGATCTAACTTCTGGAGGCAGTCAAAATGATCCTTAGAATTCTTCCCTACCTTATTCCTGTGCTGAGATACAGGCTGCTCCAACCTGCTGTAAAATGCTTGATTTCGAGAGTGAGCGAAACTAATGAAAACATTGTTGGGGTAAAACCTAAAGGGAAAGACCTAGCACCAAATCCAATTTGCCATCTGATCTAACTTCTGGAGGCAGTCAAAATGATCCTTAGAATTCTTCCCTACCTTATTCCTGTGCTGAGATACAGGCTGCTCCAACCTGCTGTAAAATGCTTGATTTCGAGAGTGAGCGAAACTAATGAAAACATTGTTGGGGTAAAACGTAAAGGGAAAGACCTAGCACCAAATCCAATTTGCCATCTGATCTAACTTCTGGAGGCAGTCAAAATGATCCTTAGAATTCTTCCCTACCTTATTCCTGTGCTGAGATACAGGCTGCTCCAACCTGCTGTAAAATGCTTGATTTCGAGAGTGAGCGAAACTAATGAAAACATTGTTGGGGTAAAACCTAAAGGGAAAGACCTAGCACCAAATCCAATTTGCCATCTGATCTAACTTCTGGAGGCAGTCAAAATGATCCTTAGAATTCTTCCCTACCTTATTCCTGTGCTGAGATACAGGCTGCTCCAACCTGCTGTAAAATGCTTGATTTCGAGAGTGAGCGAAACTAATGAAAACATTGTTGGGGTAAAACCTAAAGGGAAAGACCTAGCACCAAATCCAATTTGCCATCTGATCTAACTTCTGGAGGCAGTCAAAATGATCCTTAGAATTCTTCCCTACCTTATTCCTGTGCTGAGATACAGGCTGCTCCAACCTGCTGTAAAATGCTTGATTTCGAGCGTGAGCGAAACTAATGAAAACATTGTTGGGGTAAAACCTAAAGGGAAAGACCTAGCACCAAATCCAATTTGCCATCTGATCTAACTTCTGGAGGCAGTCAAAATGAGTATTTGAATTCTTCCCTACCTTATTCCTGTGCTGAGATACAGGCTGCTCCAACCTGCTGTAAAATGCTTGATTTCGAGAGTGAGCGAAACTAATGAAAACATTGTTGGGGTAAAACCTAAAGGGAAAGACCTAGCACCAAATCCAATTTGCCATCTGATCTAACTTCTGGAGGCAGTCAAAATGAGTATTTGAATTCTTCCCTACCTTATTCCTGTGCTGAGATACAGGCTGCTCCAACCTGCTGTAAAATGCTTGATTTCGAGAGTGAGCGAAACTAATGAAAACATTGTTGGGGTAAAACCTAAAGGGAAAGACCTAGCACCAAATCCAATTTGCCATCTGATCTAACTTCTGGAGGCAGTCAAAATGATCCTTAGAATTCTTCCCTACCTTATTCCTGTGCTGAGATACAGGCTGCTCCAACCTGCTGTAAAATGCTTGATTTCGAGAGTGAGCGAAACTAATGAAAACATTGTTGGGGTAAAACCTAAAGGGAAAGACCTAGCACCAAATCCAATTTGCCATCTGATCTAACTTCTGGAGGCAGTCAAAATGATCCTTAGAATTCTTCCCTACCTTATTCCTGTGCTGAGATACAGGCTGCTCCAACCTGCTGTAAAATGCTTGATTTCGAGAGTGAGCGAAACTAATGAAAACATTGTTGGGGTAAAACCTAAAGGGAAAGACCTAGCACCAAATCCAATTTGCCATCTGATCTAACTTCTGGAGGCAGTCAAAATGATCCTTAGAATTCTTCCCTACCTTATTCCTGTGCTGAGATACAGGCTGCTCCAACCTGCTGTAAAATGCTTGATTTCGAGAGTGAGCGAAACTAATGAAAACATTGTTGGGGTAAAACCTAAAGGGAAAGACCTAGCACCAAATCCAATTTGCCATCTGATCTAACTTCTGGAGGCAGTCAAAATGATCCTTAGAATTCTTCCCTACCTTATTCCTGTGCTGAGATACAGGCTGCTCCAACCTGCTGTAAAATGCTTGATTTCGAGAGTGAGCGAAACTAATGAAAACATTGTTGGGGTAAAACCTAAAGGGAAAGACCTAGCACCAAATCCAATTTGCCATCTGATCTAACTTCTGGAGGCAGTCAAAATGATCCTTAGAATTCTTCCCTACCTTATTCCTGTGCTGAGATACAGGCTGCTCCAACCTGCTGTAAAATGCTTGATTTCGAGAGTGAGCGAAACTAATGAAAACATTGTTGGGGTAAAACCTAAAGGGAAAGACCTAGCACCAAATCCAATTTGCCATCTGATCTAACTTCTGGAGGCAGTCAAAATGATCCTTAGAATTCTTCCCTACCTTATTCCTGTGCTGAGATACAGGCTGCTCCAACCTGCTGTAAAATGCTTGATTTCGAGAGTGAGCGAAACTAATGAAAACATTGTTGGGGTAAAACCTAAAGGGAAAGACCTAGCACCAAATCCAATTTGCCATCTGATCTAACTTCTGGAGGCAGTCAAAATGATCCTTAGAATTCTTCCCTACCTTATTCCTGTGCTGAGATACAGGCTGCTCCAACCTGCTGTAAAATGCTTGATTTCGAGAGTGAGCGAAACTAATGAAAACATTGTTGGGGTAAAACCTAAAGGGAAAGACCTAGCACCAAATCCAATTTGCCATCTGATCTAACTTCTGGAGGCAGTCAAAATGATCCTTAGAATTCTTCCCTACCTTATTCCTGTGCTGAGATACAGGCTGCTCCAACCTGCTGTAAAATGCTTGATTTCGAGAGTGAGCGAAACTAATGAAAACATTGTTGGGGTAAAACCTAAAGGGAAAGACCTAGCACCAAATCCAATTTGCCATCTGATCTAACTTCTGGAGGCAGTCAAAATGATCCTTAGAATTCTTCCCTACCTTATTCCTGTGCTGAGATACAGGCTGCTCCAACCTGCTGTAAAATGCTTGATTTCGAGAGTGAGCGAAACTAATGAAAACATTGTTGGGGTAAAACCTAAAGGGAAAGACCTAGCACCAAATCCAATTTGCCATCTGATCTAACTTCTGGAGGCAGTCAAAATGATCCTTAGAATTCTTCCCTACCTTATTCCTGTGCTGAGATACAGGCTGCTCCAACCTGCTGTAAAATGCTTGATTTCGAGAGTGAGCGAAACTAATGAAAACATTGTTGGGGTAAAACCTAAAGGGAAAGACCTAGCACCAAATCCAATTTGCCATCTGATCTAACTTCTGGAGGCAGTCAAAATGATCCTTAGAATTCTTCCCTACCTTATTCCTGTGCTGAGATACAGGCTGCTCCAACCTGCTGTAAAATGCTTGATTTCGAGAGTGAGCGAAACTAATGAAAACATTGTTGGGGTAAAACCTAAAGGGAAAGACCTAGCACCAAATCCAATTTGCCATCTGATCTAACTTCTGGAGGCAGTCAAAATGATCCTTAGAATTCTTCCCTACCTTATTCCTGTGCTGAGATACAGGCTGCTCCAACCTGCTGTAAAATGCTTGATTTCGAGAGTGAGCGAAACTAATGAAAACATTGTTGGGGTAAAACCTAAAGGGAAAGACCTAGCACCAAATCCAATTTGCCATCTGATCTAACTTCTGGAGGCAGTCAAAATGATCCTTAGAATTCTTCCCTACCTTATTCCTGTGCTGAGATACAGGCTGCTCCAACCTGCTGTAAAATGCTTGATTTCGAGCGTGAGCGAAACTAATGAAAACATTGTTGGGGTAAAACCTAAAGGGAAAGACCTAGCACCAAATCCAATTTGCCATCTGATCTAACTTCTGGAGGCAGTCAAAATGAGTATTTGAATTCTTCCCTACCTTATTCCTGTGCTGAGATACAGGCTGCTCCAACCTGCTGTAAAATGCTTGATTTCGAGAGTGAGCGAAACTAATGAAAACATTGTTGGGGTAAAACCTAAAGGGAAAGACCTAGCACCAAATCCAATTTGCCATCTGATCTAACTTCTGGAGGCAGTCAAAATGATCCTTAGAATTCTTCCCTACCTTATTCCTGTGCTGAGATACAGGCTGCTCCAACCTGCTGTAAAATGCTTGATTTCGAGAGTGAGCGAAACTAATGAAAACATTGTTGGGGTAAAACCTAAAGGGAAAGACCTAGCACCAAATCCAATTTGCCATCTGATCTAACTTCTGGAGGCAGTCAAAATGATCCTTAGAATTCTTCCCTACCTTATTCCTGTGCTGAGATACAGGCTGCTCCAACCTGCTGTAAAATGCTTGATTTCGAGAGTGAGCGAAACTAATGAAAACATTGTTGGGGTAAAACCTAAAGGGAAAGACCTAGCACCAAATCCAATTTGCCATCTGATCTAACTTCTGGAGGCAGTCAAAATGATCCTTAGAATTCTTCCCTACCTTATTCCTGTGCTGAGATACAGGCTGCTCCAACCTGCTGTAAAATGCTTGATTTCGAGAGTGAGCGAAACTAATGAAAACATTGTTGGGGTAAAACCTAAAGGGAAAGACCTAGCACCAAATCCAATTTGCCATCTGATCTAACTTCTGGAGGCAGTCAAAATGATCCTTAGAATTCTTCCCTACCTTATTCCTGTGCTGAGATACAGGCTGCTCCAACCTGCTGTAAAATGCTTGATTTCGAGAGTGAGCGAAACTAATGAAAACATTGTTGGGGTAAAACCTAAAGGGAAAGACCTAGCACCAAATCCAATTTGCCATCTGATCTAACTTCTGGAGGCAGTCAAAATGATCCTTAGAATTCTTCCCTACCTTATTCCTGTGCTGAGATACAGGCTGCTCCAACCTGCTGTAAAATGCTTGATTTCGAGAGTGAGCGAAACTAATGAAAACATTGTTGGGGTAAAACCTAAAGGGAAAGACCTAGCACCAAATCCAATTTGCCATCTGATCTAACTTCTGGAGGCAGTCAAAATGATCCTTAGAATTCTTCCCTACCTTATTCCTGTGCTGAGATACAGGCTGCTCCAACCTGCTGTAAAATGCTTGATTTCGAGAGTGAGCGAAACTAATGAAAACATTGTTGGGGTAAAACCTAAAGGGAAAGACCTAGCACCAAATCCAATTTGCCATCTGATCTAACTTCTGGAGGCAGTCAAAATGATCCTTAGAATTCTTCCCTACCTTATTCCTGTGCTGAGATACAGGCTGCTCCAACCTGCTGTAAAATGCTTGATTTCGAGAGTGAGCGAAACTAATGAAAACATTGTTGGGGTAAAACCTAAAGGGAAAGACCTAGCACCAAATCCAATTTGCCATCTGATCTAACTTCTGGAGGCAGTCAAAATGATCCTTAGAATTCTTCCCTACCTTATTCCTGTGCTGAGATACAGGCTGCTCCAACCTGCTGTAAAATGCTTGATTTCGAGAGTGAGCGAAACTAATGAAAACATTGTTGGGGTAAAACCTAAAGGGAAAGACCTAGCACCAAATCCAATTTGCCATCTGATCTAACTTCTGGAGGCAGTCAAAATGATCCTTAGAATTCTTCCCTACCTTATTCCTGTGCTGAGATACAGGCTGCTCCAACCTGCTGTAAAATGCTTGATTTCGAGAGTGAGCGAAACTAATGAAAACATTGTTGGGGTAAAACCTAAAGGGAAAGACCTAGCACCAAATCCAATTTGCCATCTGATCTAACTTCTGGAGGCAGTCAAAATGAGTATTTGAATTCTTCCCTACCTTATTCCTGTGCTGAGATACAGGCTGCTCCAACCTGCTGTAAAATGCTTGATTTCGAGAGTGAGCGAAACTAATGAAAACATTGTTGGGGTAAAACCTAAAGGGAAAGACCTAGCACCAAATCCAATTTGCCATCTGATCTAACTTCTGGAGGCAGTCAAAATGAGTATTTGAATTCTTCCCTACCTTATTCCTGTGCTGAGATACAGGCTGCTCCAACCTGCTGTAAAATGCTTGATTTCGAGAGTGAGCGAAACTAATGAAAACATTGTTGGGGTAAAACCTAAAGGGAAAGACCTAGCACCAAATCCAATTTGCCATCTGATCTAACTTCTGGAGGCAGTCAAAATGATCCTTAGAATTCTTCCCTACCTTATTCCTGTGCTGAGATACAGGCTGCTCCAACCTGCTGTAAAATGCTTGATTTCGAGAGTGAGCGAAACTAATGAAAACATTGTTGGGGTAAAACCTAAAGGGAAAGACCTAGCACCAAATCCAATTTGCCATCTGATCTAACTTCTGGAGGCAGTCAAAATGATCCTTAGAATTCTTCCCTACCTTATTCCTGTGCTGAGATACAGGCTGCTCCAACCTGCTGTAAAATGCTTGATTTCGAGAGTGAGCGAAACTAATGAAAACATTGTTGGGGTAAAACCTAAAGGGAAAGACCTAGCACCAAATCCAATTTGCCATCTGATCTAACTTCTGGAGGCAGTCAAAATGATCCTTAGAATTCTTCCCTACCTTATTCCTGTGCTGAGATACAGGCTGCTCCAACCTGCTGTAAAATGCTTGATTTCGAGAGTGAGCGAAACTAATGAAAACATTGTTGGGGTAAAACCTAAAGGGAAAGACCTAGCACCAAATCCAATTTGCCATCTGATCTAACTTCTGGAGGCAGTCAAAATGATCCTTAGAATTCTTCCCTACCTTATTCCTGTGCTGAGATACAGGCTGCTCCAACCTGCTGTAAAATGCTTGATTTCGAGAGTGAGCGAAACTAATGAAAACATTGTTGGGGTAAAACCTAAAGGGAAAGACCTAGCACCAAATCCAATTTGCCATCTGATCTAACTTCTGGAGGCAGTCAAAATGATCCTTAGAATTCTTCCCTACCTTATTCCTGTGCTGAGATACAGGCTGCTCCAACCTGCTGTAAAATGCTTGATTTCGAGAGTGAGCGAAACTAATGAAAACATTGTTGGGGTAAAACCTAAAGGGAAAGACCTAGCACCAAATCCAATTTGCCATCTGATCTAACTTCTGGAGGCAGTCAAAATGATCCTTAGAATTCTTCCCTACCTTATTCCTGTGCTGAGATACAGGCTGCTCCAACCTGCTGTAAAATGCTTGATTTCGAGAGTGAGCGAAACTAATGAAAACATTGTTGGGGTAAAACCTAAAGGGAAAGACCTAGCACCAAATCCAATTTGCCATCTGATCTAACTTCTGGAGGCAGTCAAAATGATCCTTAGAATTCTTCCCTACCTTATTCCTGTGCTGAGATACAGGCTGCTCCAACCTGCTGTAAAATGCTTGATTTCGAGAGTGAGCGAAACTAATGAAAACATTGTTGGGGTAAAACCTAAAGGGAAAGACCTAGCACCAAATCCAATTTGCCATCTGATCTAACTTCTGGAGGCAGTCAAAATGATCCTTAGAATTCTTCCCTACCTTATTCCTGTGCTGAGATACAGGCTGCTCCAACCTGCTGTAAAATGCTTGATTTCGAGAGTGAGCGAAACTAATGAAAACATTGTTGGGGTAAAACCTAAAGGGAAAGACCTAGCACCAAATCCAATTTGCCATCTGATCTAACTTCTGGAGGCAGTCAAAATGATCCTTAGAATTCTTCCCTACCTTATTCCTGTGCTGAGATACAGGCTGCTCCAACCTGCTGTAAAATGCTTGATTTCGAGAGTGAGCGAAACTAATGAAAACATTGTTGGGGTAAAACCTAAAGGGAAAGACCTAGCACCAAATCCAATTTGCCATCTGATCTAACTTCTGGAGGCAGTCAAAATGATATTTGAATTCTTCCCTACCTTATTCCTGTGCTGAGATACAGGCTGCTCCAACCTGCTGTAAAATGCTTGATTTCGAGAGTGAGCGAAACTAATGAAAACATTGTTGGGGTAAAACCTAAAGGGAAAGACCTAGCACCAAATCCAATTTGCCATCTGATCTAACTTCTGGAGGCAGTCAAAATGATCCTTAGAATTCTTCCCTACCTTATTCCTGTGCTGAGATACAGGCTGCTCCAACCTGCTGTAAAATGCTTGATTTCGAGAGTGAGCGAAACTAATGAAAACATTGTTGGGGTAAAACCTAAAGGGAAAGACCTAGCACCAAATCCAATTTGCCATCTGATCTAACTTCTGGAGGCAGTCAAAATGATCCTTAGAATTCTTCCCTACCTTATTCCTGTGCTGAGATACAGGCTGCTCCAACCTGCTGTAAAATGCTTGATTTCGAGAGTGAGCGAAACTAATGAAAACATTGTTGGGGTAAAACCTAAAGGGAAAGACCTAGCACCAAATCCAATTTGCCATCTGATCTAACTTCTGGAGGCAGTCAAAATGATCCTTAGAATTCTTCCCTACCTTATTCCTGTGCTGAGATACAGGCTGCTCCAACCTGCTGTAAAATGCTTGATTTCGAGAGTGAGCGAAACTAATGAAAACATTGTTGGGGTAAAACCTAAAGGGAAAGACCTAGCACCAAATCCAATTTGCCATCTGATCTAACTTCTGGAGGCAGTCAAAATGATCCTTAGAATTCTTCCCTACCTTATTCCTGTGCTGAGATACAGGCTGCTCCAACCTGCTGTAAAATGCTTGATTTCGAGAGTGAGCGAAACTAATGAAAACATTGTTGGGGTAAAACCTAAAGGGAAAGACCTAGCACCAAATCCAATTTGCCATCTGATCTAACTTCTGGAGGCAGTCAAAATGATCCTTAGAATTCTTCCCTACCTTATTCCTGTGCTGAGATACAGGCTGCTCCAACCTGCTGTAAAATGCTTGATTTCGAGAGTGAGCGAAACTAATGAAAACATTGTTGGGGTAAAACCTAAAGGGAAAGACCTAGCACCAAATCCAATTGGCCATCTGATCTAACTTCTGGAGGCAGTCAAAATGATCCTTAGAATTCTTCCCTACCTTATTCCTGTGCTGAGATACAGGCTGCTCCAACCTGCTGTAAAATGCTTGATTTCGAGAGTGAGCGAAACTAATGAAAACATTGTTGGGGTAAAACCTAAAGGGAAAGACCTAGCACCAAATCCAATTTGCCATCTGATCTAACTTCTGGAGGCAGTCAAAATGATCCTTAGAATTCTTCCCTACCTTATTCCTGTGCTGAGATACAGGCTGCTCCAACCTGCTGTAAAATGCTTGATTTCGAGAGTGAGCGAAACTAATGAAAACATTGTTGGGGTAAAACCTAAAGGGAAAGACCTAGCACCAAATCCAATTTGCCATCTGATCTAACTTCTGGAGGCAGTCAAAATGATCCTTAGAATTCTTCCCTACCTTATTCCTGTGCTGAGATACAGGCTGCTCCAACCTGCTGTAAAATGCTTGATTTCGAGAGTGAGCGAAACTAATGAAAACATTGTTGGGGTAAAACCTAAAGGGAAAGACCTAGCACCAAATCCAATTTGCCATCTGATCTAACTTCTGGAGGCAGTCAAAATGATCCTTAGAATTCTTCCCTACCTTATTCCTGTGCTGAGATACAGGCTGCTCCAACCTGCTGTAAAATGCTTGATTTCGAGAGTGAGCGAAACTAATGAAAACATTGTTGGGGTAAAACCTAAAGGGAAAGACCTAGCACCAAATCCAATTTGCCATCTGATCTAACTTCTGGAGGCAGTCAAAATGATCCTTAGAATTCTTCCCTACCTTATTCCTGTGCTGAGATACAGGCTGCTCCAACCTGCTGTAAAATGCTTGATTTCGAGAGTGAGCGAAACTAATGAAAACATTGTTGGGGTAAAACCTAAAGGGAAAGACCTAGCACCAAATCCAATTTGCCATCTGATCTAACTTCTGGAGGCAGTCAAAATGATCCTTAGAATTCTTCCCTACCTTATTCCTGTGCTGAGATACAGGCTGCTCCAACCTGCTGTAAAATGCTTGATTTCGAGAGTGAGCGAAACTAATGAAAACATTGTTGGGGTAAAACCTAAAGGGAAAGACCTAGCACCAAATCCAATTTGCCATCTGATCTAACTTCTGGAGGCAGTCAAAATGATCCTTAGAATTCTTCCCTACCTTATTCCTGTGCTGAGATACAGGCTGCTCCAACCTGCTGTAAAATGCTTGATTTCGAGAGTGAGCGAAACTAATGAAAACATTGTTGGGGTAAAACCTAAAGGGAAAGACCTAGCACCAAATCCAATTTGCCATCTGATCTAACTTCTGGAGGCAGTCAAAATGATCCTTAGAATTCTTCCCTACCTTATTCCTGTGCTGAGATACAGGCTGCTCCAACCTGCTGTAAAATGCTTGATTTCGAGAGTGAGCGAAACTAATGAAAACATTGTTGGGGTAAAACCTAAAGGGAAAGACCTAGCACCAAATCCAATTTGCCATCTGATCTAACTTCTGGAGGCAGTCAAAATGATCCTTAGAATTCTTCCCTACCTTATTCCTGTGCTGAGATACAGGCTGCTCCAACCTGCTGTAAAATGCTTGATTTCGAGAGTGAGCGAAACTAATGAAAACATTGTTGGGGTAAAACCTAAAGGGAAAGACCTAGCACCAAATCCAATTTGCCATCTGATCTAACTTCTGGAGGCAGTCAAAATGATCCTTAGAATTCTTCCCTACCTTATTCCTGTGCTGAGATACAGGCTGCTCCAACCTGCTGTAAAATGCTTGATTTCGAGAGTGAGCGAAACTAATGAAAACATTGTTGGGGTAAAACCTAAAGGGAAAGACCTAGCACCAAATCCAATTTGCCATCTGATCTAACTTCTGGAGGCAGTCAAAATGAGTATTTGAATTCTTCCCTACCTTATTCCTGTGCTGAGATACAGGCTGCTCCAACCTGCTGTAAAATGCTTGATTTCGAGAGTGAGCGAAACTAATGAAAACATTGTTGGGGTAAAACCTAAAGGGAAAGACCTAGCACCAAATCCAATTTGCCATCTGATCTAACTTCTGGAGGCAGTCAAAATGATCCTTAGAATTCTTCCCTACCTTATTCCTGTGCTGAGATACAGGCTGCTCCAACCTGCTGTAAAATGCTTGATTTCGAGAGTGAGCGAAACTAATGAAAACATTGTTGGGGTAAAACCTAAAGGGAAAGACCTAGCACCAAATCCAATTTGCCATCTGATCTAACTTCTGGAGGCAGTCAAAATGATCCTTAGAATTCTTCCCTACCTTATTCCTGTGCTGAGATACAGGCTGCTCCAACCTGCTGTAAAATGCTTGATTTCGAGAGTGAGCGAAACTAATGAAAACATTGTTGGGGTAAAACCTAAAGGGAAAGACCTAGCACCAAATCCAATTTGCCATCTGATCTAACTTCTGGAGGCAGTCAAAATGATCCTTAGAATTCTTCCCTACCTTATTCCTGTGCTGAGATACAGGCTGCTCCAACCTGCTGTAAAATGCTTGATTTCGAGAGTGAGCGAAACTAATGAAAACATTGTTGGGGTAAAACCTAAAGGGAAAGACCTAGCACCAAATCCAATTTGCCATCTGATCTAACTTCTGGAGGCAGTCAAAATGATCCTTAGAATTCTTCCCTACCTTATTCCTGTGCTGAGATACAGGCTGCTCCAACCTGCTGTAAAATGCTTGATTTCGAGAGTGAGCGAAACTAATGAAAACATTGTTGGGGTAAAACCTAAAGGGAAAGACCTAGCACCAAATCCAATTTGCCATCTGATCTAACTTCTGGAGGCAGTCAAAATGATCCTTAGAATTCTTCCCTACCTTATTCCTGTGCTGAGATACAGGCTGCTCCAACCTGCTGTAAAATGCTTGATTTCGAGAGTGAGCGAAACTAATGAAAACATTGTTGGGGTAAAACCTAAAGGGAAAGACCTAGCACCAAATCCAATTTGCCATCTGATCTAACTTCTGGAGGCAGTCAAAATGATCCTTAGAATTCTTCCCTACCTTATTCCTGTGCTGAGATACAGGCTGCTCCAACCTGCTGTAAAATGCTTGATTTCGAGAGTGAGCGAAACTAATGAAAACATTGTTGGGGTAAAACCTAAAGGGAAAGACCTAGCACCAAATCCAATTTGCCATCTGATCTAACTTCTGGAGGCAGTCAAAATGATCCTTAGAATTCTTCCCTACCTTATTCCTGTGCTGAGATACAGGCTGCTCCAACCTGCTGTAAAATGCTTGATTTCGAGAGTGAGCGAAACTAATGAAAACATTGTTGGGGTAAAACCTAAAGGGAAAGACCTAGCACCAAATCCAATTTGCCATCTGATCTAACTTCTGGAGGCAGTCAAAATGATCCTTAGAATTCTTCCCTACCTTATTCCTGTGCTGAGATACAGGCTGCTCCAACCTGCTGTAAAATGCTTGATTTCGAGAGTGAGCGAAACTAATGAAAACATTGTTGGGGTAAAACCTAAAGGGAAAGACCTAGCACCAAATCCAATTTGCCATCTGATCTAACTTCTGGAGGCAGTCAAAATGATCCTTAGAATTCTTCCCTACCTTATTCCTGTGCTGAGATACAGGCTGCTCCAACCTGCTGTAAAATGCTTGATTTCGAGAGTGAGCGAAACTAATGAAAACATTGTTGGGGTAAAACCTAAAGGGAAAGACCTAGCACCAAATCCAATTTGCCATCTGATCTAACTTCTGGAGGCAGTCAAAATGATCCTTAGAATTCTTCCCTACCTTATTCCTGTGCTGAGATACAGGCTGCTCCAACCTGCTGTAAAATGCTTGATTTCGAGAGTGAGCGAAACTAATGAAAACATTGTTGGGGTAAAACCTAAAGGGAAAGACCTAGCACCAAATCCAATTTGCCATCTGATCTAACTTCTGGAGGCAGTCAAAATGATCCTTAGAATTCTTCCCTACCTTATTCCTGTGCTGAGATACAGGCTGCTCCAACCTGCTGTAAAATGCTTGATTTCGAGAGTGAGCGAAACTAATGAAAACATTGTTGGGGTAAAACCTAAAGGGAAAGACCTAGCACCAAATCCAATTTGCCATCTGATCTAACTTCTGGAGGCAGTCAAAATGAGTATTTGAATTCTTCCCTACCTTATTCCTGTGCTGAGATACAGGCTGCTCCAACCTGCTGTAAAATGCTTGATTTCGAGAGTGAGCGAAACTAATGAAAACATTGTTGGGGTAAAACCTAAAGGGAAAGACCTAGCACCAAATCCAATTTGCCATCTGATCTAACTTCTGGAGGCAGTCAAAATGAGTATTTGAATTCTTCCCTACCTTATTCCTGTGCTGAGATACAGGCTGCTCCAACCTGCTGTAAAATGCTTGATTTCGAGAGTGAGCGAAACTAATGAAAACATTGTTGGGGTAAAACCTAAAGGGAAAGACCTAGCACCAAATCCAATTTGCCATCTGATCTAACTTCTGGAGGCAGTCAAAATGAGTATTTGAATTCTTCCCTACCTTATTCCTGTGCTGAGATACAGGCTGCTCCAACCTGCTGTAAAATGCTTGATTTCGAGAGTGAGCGAAACTAATGAAAACATTGTTGGGGTAAAACCTAAAGGGAAAGACCTAGCACCAAATCCAATTTGCCATCTGATCTAACTTCTGGAGGCAGTCAAAATGATCCTTAGAATTCTTCCCTACCTTATTCCTGTGCTGAGATACAGGCTGCTCCAACCTGCTGTAAAATGCTTGATTTCGAGAGTGAGCGAAACTAATGAAAACATTGTTGGGGTAAAACCTAAAGGGAAAGACCTAGCACCAAATCCAATTTGCCATCTGATCTAACTTCTGGAGGCAGTCAAAATGATCCTTAGAATTCTTCCCTACCTTATTCCTGTGCTGAGATACAGGCTGCTCCAACCTGCTGTAAAATGCTTGATTTCGAGAGTGAGCGAAACTAATGAAAACGTTGTTGGGGTAAAACCTAAAGGGAAAGACCTAGCACCAAATCCAATTTGCCATCTGATCTAACTTCTGGAGGCAGTCAAAATGATCCTTAGAATTCTTCCCTACCTTATTCCTGTGCTGAGATACAGGCTGCTCCAACCTGCTGTAAAATGCTTGATTTCGAGAGTGAGCGAAACTAATGAAAACATTGTTGGGGTAAAACCTAAAGGGAAAGACCTAGCACCAAATCCAATTTGCCATCTGATCTAACTTCTGGAGGCAGTCAAAATGATCCTTAGAATTCTTCCCTACCTTATTCCTGTGCTGAGATACAGGCTGCTCCAACCTGCTGTAAAATGCTTGATTTCGAGAGTGAGCGAAACTAATGAAAACATTGTTGGGGTAAAACCTAAAGGGAAAGACCTAGCACCAAATCCAATTTGCCATCTGATCTAACTTCTGGAGGCAGTCAAAATGATCCTTAGAATTCTTCCCTACCTTATTCCTGTGCTGAGATACAGGCTGCTCCAACCTGCTGTAAAATGCTTGATTTCGAGAGTGAGCGAAACTAATGAAAACATTGTTGGGGTAAAACCTAAAGGGAAAGACCTAGCACCAAATCCAATTTGCCATCTGATCTAACTTCTGGAGGCAGTCAAAATGATCCTTAGAATTCTTCCCTACCTTATTCCTGTGCTGAGATACAGGCTGCTCCAACCTGCTGTAAAATGCTTGATTTCGAGAGTGAGCGAAACTAATGAAAACATTGTTGGGGTAAAACCTAAAGGGAAAGACCTAGCACCAAATCCAATTTGCCATCTGATCTAACTTCTGGAGGCAGTCAAAATGATCCTTAGAATTCTTCCCTACCTTATTCCTGTGCTGAGATACAGGCTGCTCCAACCTGCTGTAAAATGCTTGATTTCGAGAGTGAGCGAAACTAATGAAAACATTGTTGGGGTAAAACCTAAAGGGAAAGACCTAGCACCAAATCCAATTTGCCATCTGATCTAACTTCTGGAGGCAGTCAAAATGATCCTTAGAATTCTTCCCTACCTTATTCCTGTGCTGAGATACAGGCTGCTCCAACCTGCTGTAAAATGCTTGATTTCGAGAGTGAGCGAAACTAATGAAAACATTGTTGGGGTAAAACCTAAAGGGAAAGACCTAGCACCAAATCCAATTTGCCATCTGATCTAACTTCTGGAGGCAGTCAAAATGAGTATTTGAATTCTTCCCTACCTTATTCCTGTGCTGAGATACAGGCTGCTCCAACCTGCTGTAAAATGCTTGATTTCGAGAGTGAGCGAAACTAATGAAAACATTGTTGGGGTAAAACCTAAAGGGAAAGACCTAGCACCAAATCCAATTTGCCATCTGATCTAACTTCTGGAGGCAGTCAAAATGATCCTTAGAATTCTTCCCTACCTTATTCCTGTGCTGAGATACAGGCTGCTCCAACCTGCTGTAAAATGCTTGATTTCGAGAGTGAGCGAAACTAATGAAAACATTGTTGGGGTAAAACCTAAAGGGAAAGACCTAGCACCAAATCCAATTTGCCATCTGATCTAACTTCTGGAGGCAGTCAAAATGATCCTTAGAATTCTTCCCTACCTTATTCCTGTGCTGAGATACAGGCTGCTCCAACCTGCTGTAAAATGCTTGATTTCGAGAGTGAGCGAAACTAATGAAAACATTGTTGGGGTAAAACCTAAAGGGAAAGACCTAGCACCAAATCCAATTTGCCATCTGATCTAACTTCTGGAGGCAGTCAAAATGATCCTTAGAATTCTTCCCTACCTTATTCCTGTGCTGAGATACAGGCTGCTCCAACCTGCTGTAAAATGCTTGATTTCGAGAGTGAGCGAAACTAATGAAAACATTGTTGGGGTAAAACCTAAAGGGAAAGACCTAGCACCAAATCCAATTTGCCATCTGATCTAACTTCTGGAGGCAGTCAAAATGATCCTTAGAATTCTTCCCTACCTTATTCCTGTGCTGAGATACAGGCTGCTCCAACCTGCTGTAAAATGCTTGATTTCGAGAGTGAGCGAAACTAATGAAAACATTGTTGGGGTAAAACCTAAAGGGAAAGACCTAGCACCAAATCCAATTTGCCATCTGATCTAACTTCTGGAGGCAGTCAAAATGATCCTTAGAATTCTTCCCTACCTTATTCCTGTGCTGAGATACAGGCTGCTCCAACCTGCTGTAAAATGCTTGATTTCGAGAGTGAGCGAAACTAATGAAAACATTGTTGGGGTAAAACCTAAAGGGAAAGACCTAGCACCAAATCCAATTTGCCATCTGATCTAACTTCTGGAGGCAGTCAAAATGATCCTTAGAATTCTTCCCTACCTTATTCCTGTGCTGAGATACAGGCTGCTCCAACCTGCTGTAAAATGCTTGATTTCGAGAGTGAGCGAAACTAATGAAAACATTGTTGGGGTAAAACCTAAAGGGAAAGACCTAGCACCAAATCCAATTTGCCATCTGATCTAACTTCTGGAGGCAGTCAAAATGATCCTTAGAATTCTTCCCTACCTTATTCCTGTGCTGAGATACAGGCTGCTCCAACCTGCTGTAAAATGCTTGATTTCGAGAGTGAGCGAAACTAATGAAAACATTGTTGGGGTAAAACCTAAAGGGAAAGACCTAGCACCAAATCCAATTTGCCATCTGATCTAACTTCTGGAGGCAGTCAAAATGATCCTTAGAATTCTTCCCTACCTTATTCCTGTGCTGAGATACAGGCTGCTCCAACCTGCTGTAAAATGCTTGATTTCGAGAGTGAGCGAAACTAATGAAAACATTGTTGGGGTAAAACCTAAAGGGAAAGACCTAGCACCAAATCCAATTTGCCATCTGATCTAACTTCTGGAGGCAGTCAAAATGATCCTTAGAATTCTTCCCTACCTTATTCCTGTGCTGAGATACAGGCTGCTCCAACCTGCTGTAAAATGCTTGATTTCGAGAGTGAGCGAAACTAATGAAAACATTGTTGGGGTAAAACCTAAAGGGAAAGACCTAGCACCAAATCCAATTTGCCATCTGATCTAACTTCTGGAGGCAGTCAAAATGATCCTTAGAATTCTTCCCTACCTTATTCCTGTGCTGAGATACAGGCTGCTCCAACCTGCTGTAAAATGCTTGATTTCGAGAGTGAGCGAAACTAATGAAAACATTGTTGGGGTAAAACCTAAAGGGAAAGACCTAGCACCAAATCCAATTTGCCATCTGATCTAACTTCTGGAGGCAGTCAAAATGATCCTTAGAATTCTTCCCTACCTTATTCCTGTGCTGAGATACAGGCTGCTCCAACCTGCTGTAAAATGCTTGATTTCGAGAGTGAGCGAAACTAATGAAAACATTGTTGGGGTAAAACCTAAAGGGAAAGACCTAGCACCAAATCCAATTTGCCATCTGATCTAACTTCTGGAGGCAGTCAAAATGATCCTTAGAATTCTTCCCTACCTTATTCCTGTGCTGAGATACAGGCTGCTCCAACCTGCTGTAAAATGCTTGATTTCGAGAGTGAGCAAAACTAATGAAAACATTGTTGGGGTAAAACCTAAAGGGAAAGACCTAGCACCAAATCCAATTTGCCATCTGATCTAACTTCTGGAGGCAGTCAAAATGATCCTTAGAATTCTTCCCTACCTTATTCCTGTGCTGAGATACAGGCTGCTCCAACCTGCTGTAAAATGCTTGATTTCGAGAGTGAGCGAAACTAATGAAAACATTGTTGGGGTAAAACCTAAAGGGAAAGACCTAGCACCAAATCCAATTTGCCATCTGATCTAACTTCTGGAGGCAGTCAAAATGATCCTTAGAATTCTTCCCTACCTTATTCCTGTGCTGAGATACAGGCTGCTCCAACCTGCTGTAAAATGCTTGATTTCGAGAGTGAGCGAAACTAATGAAAACATTGTTGGGGTAAAACCTAAAGGGAAAGACCTAGCACCAAATCCAATTTGCCATCTGATCTAACTTCTGGAGGCAGTCAAAATGATCCTTAGAATTCTTCCCTACCTTATTCCTGTGCTGAGATACAGGCTGCTCCAACCTGCTGTAAAATGCTTGATTTCGAGAGTGAGCGAAACTAATGAAAACATTGTTGGGGTAAAACCTAAAGGGAAAGACCTAGCACCAAATCCAATTTGCCATCTGATCTAACTTCTGGAGGCAGTCAAAATGAGTATTTGAATTCTTCCCTACCTTATTCCTGTGCTGAGATACAGGCTGCTCCAACCTGCTGTAAAATGCTTGATTTCGAGAGGTGAGCGAAACTAATGAAAACATTGTTGGGGTAAAACCTAAAGGGAAAGACCTAGCACCAAATCCAATTTGCCATCTGATCTAACTTCTGGAGGCAGTCAAAATGATCCTTAGAATTCTTCCCTACCTTATTCCTGTGCTGAGATACAGGCTGCTCCAACCTGCTGTAAAATGCTTGATTTCGAGAGTGAGCGAAACTAATGAAAACATTGTTGGGGTAAAACCTAAAGGGAAAGACCTAGCACCAAATCCAATTTGCCATCTGATCTAACTTCTGGAGGCAGTCAAAATGATCCTTAGAATTCTTCCCTACCTTATTCCTGTGCTGAGATACAGGCTGCTCCAACCTGCTGTAAAATGCTTGATTTCGAGAGTGAGCGAAACTAATGAAAACATTGTTGGGGTAAAACCTAAAGGGAAAGACCTAGCACCAAATCCAATTTGCCATCTGATCTAACTTCTGGAGGCAGTCAAAATGATCCTTAGAATTCTTCCCTACCTTATTCCTGTGCTGAGATACAGGCTGCTCCAACCTGCTGTAAAATGCTTGATTTCGAGAGTGAGCGAAACTAATGAAAACATTGTTGGGGTAAAACCTAAAGGGAAAGACCTAGCACCAAATCCAATTTGCCATCTGATCTAACTTCTGGAGGCAGTCAAAATGATCCTTAGAATTCTTCCCTACCTTATTCCTGTGCTGAGATACAGGCTGCTCCAACCTGCTGTAAAATGCTTGATTTCGAGAGTGAGCGAAACTAATGAAAACATTGTTGGGGTAAAACCTAAAGGGAAAGACCTAGCACCAAATCCAATTTGCCATCTGATCTAACTTCTGGAGGCAGTCAAAATGATCCTTAGAATTCTTCCCTACCTTATTCCTGTGCTGAGATACAGGCTGCTCCAACCTGCTGTAAAATGCTTGATTTCGAGAGTGAGCGAAACTAATGAAAACATTGTTGGGGTAAAACCTAAAGGGAAAGACCTAGCACCAAATCCAATTTGCCATCTGATCTAACTTCTGGAGGCAGTCAAAATGATCCTTAGAATTCTTCCCTACCTTATTCCTGTGCTGAGATACAGGCTGCTCCAACCTGCTGTAAAATGCTTGATTTCGAGAGTGAGCGAAACTAATGAAAACATTGTTGGGGTAAAACCTAAAGGGAAAGACCTAGCACCAAATCCAATTTGCCATCTGATCTAACTTCTGGAGGCAGTCAAAATGATCCTTAGAATTCTTCCCTACCTTATTCCTGTGCTGAGATACAGGCTGCTCCAACCTGCTGTAAAATGCTTGATTTCGAGAGTGAGCGAAACTAATGAAAACATTGTTGGGGTAAAACCTAAAGGGAAAGACCTAGCACCAAATCCAATTTGCCATCTGATCTAACTTCTGGAGGCAGTCAAAATGATCCTTAGAATTCTTCCCTACCTTATTCCTGTGCTGAGATACAGGCTGCTCCAACCTGCTGTAAAATGCTTGATTTCGAGAGTGAGCGAAACTAATGAAAACATTGTTGGGGTAAAACCTAAAGGGAAAGACCTAGCACCAAATCCAATTTGCCATCTGATCTAACTTCTGGAGGCAGTCAAAATGATCCTTAGAATTCTTCCCTACCTTATTCCTGTGCTGAGATACAGGCTGCTCCAACCTGCTGTAAAATGCTTGATTTCGAGAGTGAGCGAAACTAATGAAAACATTGTTGGGGTAAAACCTAAAGGGAAAGACCTAGCACCAAATCCAATTTGCCATCTGATCTAACTTCTGGAGGCAGTCAAAATGATCCTTAGAATTCTTCCCTACCTTATTCCTGTGCTGAGATACAGGCTGCTCCAACCTGCTGTAAAATGCTTGATTTCGAGAGTGAGCGAAACTAATGAAAACATTGTTGGGGTAAAACCTAAAGGGAAAGACCTAGCACCAAATCCAATTTGCCATCTGATCTAACTTCTGGAGGCAGTCAAAATGATCCTTAGAATTCTTCCCTACCTTATTCCTGTGCTGAGATACAGGCTGCTCCAACCTGCTGTAAAATGCTTGATTTCGAGAGTGAGCGAAACTAATGAAAACATTGTTGGG
>NW_027143925.1:0-45152 GCF_026170545.1 Melanerpes formicivorus
TCGACCCCCCCAAGTTGCCTCCCCCTCCCCCCCCCCAGGGTGCAGGAAGTGATGGGGAGGAAGGGGGGGGTGACAATAAATGGGGGGGGGGGGCGTTAAGAGGAGGGGGGGGCGCGGGGGAGGGCTCATTTAACCAGGGGGTAACAATAACGGGGGGGAGGGGGCAAAATGGGGGGGTGGGGCAGGGCAGTGGGGGGGGGGGTCAGAAGAAAGGGAGGGGGCGGGGCGGGGGGGTGATGGGGGCGGGGGGGTGACAATAAGTGGGACAGGGATGGGGGGGGCGCTAACGGGGGAGGGGAGGGAGGGGGCGGGGGGGGGGCAGACAGGAGGGGGCGAGAAGAGGGTTGGCAGCGGGGGGGGGGGCAGCGGGGGGGGCACTAAGGGGGGGGGGGGGAGGGCAATAAGTAGGACAGATTGGGGGGGGGCCCTGCCGGGGGGGTGGCGGTGCCGGGGGGGTCATTAACGGGGGGGGGGGTAGCAATAAACAAGGGGGGGACACAGCGGGGGGGGGGGGGGGGGCAGGGAGACGCCACCCCCGGGCCCGGCCGAGCCCAGCCCCCCCTCCCCCAACCCTAACCCTCCCCCCCCCCCCGGGGGGGCTCCGCCTCCCCCGCCCCCGCTCCCGGGGCCAGCTCCTTCCCTGCCCCCCCCCCGGTACCTGTCGCCGCTGATCCCGGGTCGGGGGGGGGGGGGGGGAGGGGAGCGGGGACCCCGATTTGGGGGGGGGGGGGGGTCCGGGGGAGGGGAGGGGGGGGGGGGCGCCCCCGCACGCGCCCGACGCAGGAAACGGAGCCGCGGCGGTTTTCGAGGCCCCCCCCGGGAAGGGCGTGGCCGGGGCTTGGCCGAGCCCCGCGGGTCGCGATTGGAGGGATCGGCGGGGAGGGGGGCGAGGGAGGGGAGCCTTGAAACGGCTGCCGGGCCCTGATTGGCCGGCGAGGGGGTGGGGGGTGGAGCTGCGGCACGGGGATTGGCTGGGCCGTGCCAAGGGGGCGGAGCCCAGCGGTGTTTACCGCCAAAGGGTGCAGCGGGGAGGGAGGGGGCCAGGGCAGGGGGCGCGGGGTCGGACCCCGAGGAGCTCCTCCCTCATCGAGACCCCCGGGGGGGTCCCTGCCCCATCGAGACCCCGGGGGGATCCAGCCCCACAGAGACCTCCTGCCCCATAGAGACCTCCTGCCCCATCGAGACCCCCGGGGGGCTCCTGCCCCATAGAGACCTCCTGCCCCATCGAGACCCCCGGGGGGCTCCTGCCCCATAGAGACCTCCTGCCCCATCGAGACCCCCGGAGGGGTCCTGCCCCATAGAGACCTCCTGCCCCATCGAGACCCCTGGGGGGATCCAGCCCCATAGAGACCTCCTGCCCCATCGAGACCCCCGGGGGGGTCCTGCCCCATCGAGACCCCCGGGGGGCTCCTGCCCCATAGAGACCCCTCCCACCCCCCCAGCCCCCTGCCCAGCCTCCTGCCTCACTCAGACCTCTGGGGGGCTCCTGCCCCATGGAAACTTCCTCCCCTGTCCCCTCCTGCCCCACGCCCCCCCCCCCCCCAGTGGCCTCATCCAGCTGCACCTCGGAGCTGCTCCAGGAGGGGCTGGGGAGGGTGGAAGGGACCCCAGGAGCCTCCCCCAGGAGCTGATCAATGAGGAGGAACTCAGCAGCCTTGGGCCAGCCCAGCCCCAGCAGCAGCAGCTTGCAGCTGGGAGCCTTTGCCTGCCCCAAACCCCCACGGAATGGACCCAAAATCACCATGGGGGAGGGGGGGGGGAGCACAGGTCCCAGCTCCTGCTCCTGCTGGCACCATGCAAAGGTCAAAGCCTCCTTCAGGGCCTGGGGCAGCCTGGGCTGCTGGAGGGCTCCCTGCCCCTGGCAGGGCTTGGAGCTGGCTGAGCCCTGAGCTCCCTTCCAGCCTGAGCCCTGCCCTGGAGCCACCAGGATCAGGCCTGCAGGTGGCACCCAGCTGGAGCCGCTGTGCCAGGGGGGGTGGGGAAGCACCCAGGGGCACCTGGGCAGGCTGCAGGGATCCTCCTGGGGGGCAGGAAGGCCAAGGGCAGGATCCTGCAGCCAGGCCAGGCCAGCCCTCGGCATCCATCCAGCCTGGGGGCCAGAGCTGGAGAGAGAGGATCCTGCCCTCTGCTCTGCTCTGCCCTGGGGAGACCTCCCCTGCAGGGCTGGGGCCAGCTCCGGGGCCCTCAGCACCAGCAGGACCTGGAGCTGCTGGAGAGGCTCCAGAGGAGGCCATGGGGATGCTGAGAGGCTGCAGAGCCTCTGCTGTGGGGGCAGGCTGGGAGGGCTGGGGCTGTGCAGCCTGGAGGGGAGGAGGCTGCAGGGAGAGCTCAGAGCCTGAAGAGGCTCCAGGGGAGCTGGGGAGGGAGCTGGGCCAAGGGCTGGGGGGGGCAGGGGGAGGGGAAGGCATCTCCCAGGCTCATCCTGCCCAGCCCCCTGCAGCCAGCAGGCACAGCCCCAGCTGCAGCAGGGGGCCCAGAGCCCCAAACCAGCTGAGCTGGGCTGGTGCCAGGCAGGGGGCAGCTGCCACCCGGGCCAGGCTCTGCCCCCCCACTGCCAAACCTCTCTCCCTTCTCTCCAGCCTCAGTCTCCCTTTGCAGGCCCAAACCATCCCCTCCTGCCCTGCCCCAGCAGGCCCTGCTCAGGAGTCCCTCCCCAGCTCTCTTCTCAGCCCCCTGAGCCCTGCAGGGCCACCAGGAGCTCTCCCTGGAGCCTGCTGCAGGCTGAGCTCCCCCAACCCTCCCAGCCTGGGCTGCCAGCAGAGCCCTCCCAGCCCTGCTGTGGCCTCCTCTGGCCCTGCTCCAGCAGCTCCAGGGCTCTGCTGAGGGCTCCAGAGCTGCTCCCAGCACCCCAGGGGAGGGCTCCCCAGGGCTGCTCCCCAGCCCTTCCCCCCCAGCCTGGCTCCACACCAGGGACTGGCCCAGCCCAGCCCTGCCCTGGGCCTGCCTGCACCTCCTGAGCCTGGCCTGGCTCCACTGCTGCAGCCTGGCACAGGCCCCCTGGCTGCATCCTGCCCCTCAGGTGCCCCCTGCACCACCCAGCTTGGTGCCCCCTGCAGGGGGGGCCTGGCTCCCTCTGCCCCTGGCACTGCTGCAGGGACTGCAGAGCCCTGGGCAGAGCCCTGGGGGGCACCACTGGGCACCAGCCCCCACCTGGGCACCCAGCTGCTGGCCACAGCTCAGCTCAGAGCCCCCCAGCAGCATGCCCTGGGCACACTCAACCCTCCTGCTGCCAGTGCAGACCCCAGGCACCACCAACCTCCCCCCAGGCCCTCAGCTGCTGACCACTGCCCTTTGCTGTGGCCATCCAAGCCACTCAGCAGTGCCCACACCCAGCCCAGGTCCCTGCTGGGCACAGGGAGGTGCTGGGGGGGGGACCCTCTGGAGCCTGCCCAGCAGCTGCTGGGGGTGCCAGGGCTGGGGGCAGAGTCCCCTCCCTGTGCTGCTGCTCTGCCTCCTGCTGCTGCAGCCCCAGCTCAGGGTTGGCCTCTGGGCTGCCCCTGACCACTGCTGGCTCCTGGGCACTCTGCCACCCCCAAGGCCTTCCCCTGCAGGCTGCCCCCAGCCCCCTCCTGCCCCCAGCCTGGCTCTGCCCTGCCCCAGCTGCAGGAGCTGCTGCTTCCTCCCCCAGCAGAGCTTCCCAAGGCCACCAAGCAGATCCTGCAGAGTCCTCATGGCCCTGGGGCCAGCTCCAGAGCTGCTCCCAGCCCTGCAGGGGAGGTCTCAGCAGGGGCAGAGTCCCCTCCCAGCCCCTGCCTGGGGCCCACCCCAGGGGCTGGCAGCAGCAGGGAGGGCAGCCCCCAACTCACCAGGTGGGAGACCTGCAGCTGGTTCAGCCCCAGGGGGAGGTCCTGAGAAGAGAGCCCAGCTGCAGGACCTTGCCCTTGGCCCTGCTGAGCTTCCTGAGCCTGGCTTGGGGCCTCCCCTGCAGCCTGCTCAGCTCCCCCTGGCTCCCTTCCTTCCCTCCAGCATCCCAACCCCCCCCCAGCTGGGGGCCAGCTGCAGACCCCTGCCCCTGGCCCCTGCCCATGGCCCCAGCAGCTCTGGGCTCAGTGCCCACCCCCAGGGTCTCCACTGCTCCCTGGGCTCCAGCTGGGCCCTGGGCTGCTGGCCACAGCTCCCTGGGGTGCCACCCCCCAGCCTCAGCTCCCTGCTGCTGCAGGGGGGGCTGGGGACAGCAGCAGAGCTTTGCACAGCCCCGGGGGGGGGAAGGCTTTGCCCCTGCCCTGCAGGACCTCCTGGGGCCCTCCCAGCAGCTCCCCCCCGGCCTGGGCCTGGGCACAAAGCTGCTGCCAAAGCCTCAGACGCAGAAAAGGTTTGGTTGGGAGAAAGATTTCAATGAACTGCAAGAGGAAAGAGACCAGAACCAGGCTCAGGCTCCGAACAGAGCAGGGGCAGGGGCAGGGGGTAGGGGGGCGGCAGGGAGCTGCGGGGGGGCTCAGGCTGAGGGTCAGGGCTGGGCTCCTGCAGGGTCCTGGCAGCTCCCAAAGCTTCTGGAAAGGGGGGAGAGGGAATGGAGGGGATGGAGGGGGGAAAAGGAGGGGGGGCAAGGGGGAATGGATGGAGGGGGAGGGGGGATGGAGGGGGGGGATGGAAGGGGATGGAAGGGGGGGAGAAGGAAGGAGATGGAGGGGGGGGAGATGGGGGGGGAGATGGGGGGGAGATGGGGGGGAGATGGAGGGGGGGAGATGGAGGGGGGGAGATGGAGGGGGGATGGAGGGGGGGAGATGGAGGGGGGGAGATGGAGGGGAGATGGGGGGGAGATGGGGGGAGATGGAGGGGGAGATGGAGGGGGGAGATGGAGGGGGAGATGGAGGGGGGGAGATGGAGGGGGGGAGATGGAGGGGGGGAGATGGGGGGGGAGATGGGTGGGGATGATGGGGGGAGATGGGTGGGGATGGAGGGGGGGAGATGGAGGTGGGAGATGGGGGGGAGATGGAGGGGGGGAGATGGAGGGGGGGAGATGGAGGGGGGGAGATTGAGGGGGGGGAGATGGAGGGGGGGGAGATGGAGGGGAGATGGAGGGGGGAGATGGGGGGGAGATGGAGGGGGGAGATGGAGGGGGGAGATGGGGGGGAGATGGAGGGGAGATGGGGGGAGATGGAGGGGGGGAGATGGGGGGGGGAGATGGAGGGGGGAGATGGAGGGGGGGAGATGGGGGGGAGATGGAGGGGAGATGGAGGGGAGATGGGGGGAGATGGAGGGGGGAGAGATGGAGGGGGGAGATGGGGGGGAGATGGAGGGGAGATGGGGGGAGATGGAGGGGGGAGATGGGGGGGAGTTGGGGGGGAGATGGGGGGGAGATGGGGGGGGAGATGGGGGGGAGATGGAGGGGGGGAGATGGAGGGGGGAGATGGGGGGGAGTTGGGGGGGAGATGGAGGGGGGGAGATGGAGGGGGGGAGATGGAGGGGGGGAGATGGAGGGGGGGAGATGGAGGGGGGAGATGGAGGGGGGAGATGGGGGGGAGATGGGGGGGAGATGGGGGGGAGATTGGGGGGGGAGATGGGGGGGAGATGGGGGGAGATGGGGGGGGGGAGATGGAGGGGGGGAGATGGAGGTGGGAGATGGGTGGGGGAGATGGGGTGGGGGAGATGGGTGGGGGAGATGGGTGGGGGAGATGGAGGGGGGGAGATGGGGGGGAGATGGGGGGGAGATGGAGGGGGGGGAGATGGAGGGGGGGAGATGGAGGGGGGAGATGGAGGGGGGAGATGGGGGGGAGATGGGGGGGAGATGGGGGGGGAGATGGAGGGGGGAGATGGAGGGGGGAGATGGGGGGAGATGGAGGGGGGGAGATGGAGGTGGGAGATGGGTGGGGGAGATGGGTGGGGGAGATGGGTGGGGGAGATGGGTGGGGGAGATGGAGGGGGGGAGATGGGAGGGGGGGAGATGGAGGGGGGGAGATGGGTGGGGGATGGGAGGGTGGGAGATGGAGGTGGGAGATGGGGGGGAGATGGGGGGGAGATGGAGGGGGGAGATGGAGGGGGGAGATGGAGGGGAGATGGAGGGGGGGAGATGGGTGGGGGGAGATGGAGGGGGAGATGGAGGGGGGGAGATGGAGGGGGGGAGATGGAGGGGGGAGATGGAGGGGGGGAGATGGAGGAGGGAGATGGAGGGGAGATGGAGGGGAGATGGAGGGGGGAGATGGAGGGGGGGGAGATGGAGGGGGGGAGATGGAGGGGGGATGGAAGGGGGGGATGGAGGGGAGATGGAGGGGGGGAGATGGGTGGGGGAGATGGAGGGGGAGATGGAGGGGGGGGAGATGGAGGGGGGGAGATGGAGGGGGGGAGATGGAGGGGGGAGATGGAGGGGGGGGAGATGGAGGGGGGGAGATGGAGGAGGGAGATGGAGGGGAGATGGAGGGGGGAGATGGAGGGGGGGAGATGGAGGGGGGGGAGATGGAGGGGGGGATGGAAGGGGGGGGATGGAGGGGGGATGGAGGGGGGGAGATGGAGGTGGGAGATGGGGGGGGAGATGGGGTGGGGGAGATGGGGGGAGATGGGGGGGGAAATGGGGGGGAGATGGAGGGGGAGATGGAGGGGGGGAGATGGGGGGGAGATGGGTGGGGATGGAGGGGGGGAGATGGAGGTGGGAGATGGGGGGGAGATGGGTGGGGGAAGATGGGGTGGGGGGAGATGGAGGGGGAGATGGGGGGAGATGGGTGGGGAAGATGGGTGGGGGAGATGGAGGGGGAGATGGGGGGGAGATGGAGGGGGGGGAGATGGAGGGGGGGAGATGGAGGGGGGGAGATGGAGGGGGGAGATGGAGGGGGGAGATGGAGGGGGGGAGATGGAGGGGGGAGATGGAGGGGGGAGATGGAGGGGGGAGATGGGGGGGGAGATGGGGGGAGATGGAGGGGGGAGATGGAGGGGGGAGATGGAGGGGGGGAGATGGGGGGGGGAGATGGGGGGAGATGGAGGGGGGAGATGGAGGGGGGGGATGGAAGGGGGGGATGGAAGGGGGGGATGGAAGGGGGGGATGGAAGGGGGGGATGGAGGGGGGGGATGGAGGGGGGGGGAGGGGGGGGAGATGGAGGGGGATGGGGGGGGGGGATGGCTCCATGCCTGGTGCAAGCCAGGGCTCTGCTCTGGCTCTCTGGGAGGAGCATCTCCACTGCTCCCTGCACAGAGAAGGATCCAGCCCCAGGCTGGGAGGGAGAAGCAGGAACTGGGAATCCTCTGCCTCTCCCCCAGGGGCAGCAAAGCTGAGCCTGGGGGCACCAAAGCTGGGCCTGGGGGCACCAAAGCTGGGCCTGGGGGCATCCCCCCAGGACCTCCCTCCTGAGGGGGCTCTGCCCCTGCTCGGCTTTGCTGTCCCTCCCCAGCAGCCAGCCCCAGAGGCAGGCAGCAGAGCTCAGAGGCAGCCAACAGCCTCCGAGCTCAGCGAGGTCACAGCTGGCACCTGGGTCGTGCCCAGCGCTGCCACAAGGCTCCTGGCTCCTCCCGGGGCCGAGGCCATCGTCCTGCCAGGCTCTGCTTGGTCCCCGGTGCGTGCCAGGCTCGCTGGGGGGCGCTGCTGTGCTCAGGAGGGGTCTCCCCCCTTGGGTCATCTGGGGGCGGCGGCCTCTGAGTCAACATCGTTGAGCAGGAAGAGCTCCGGGCGGGAGGCAAAGCCGAACTGCTGCTGCAAGAGACGCAGAGGGCTCAGAGCCGGGCACAGCCAGGCTGAGCTGAGCTCAGAGCTGGGCACAGCCAGGCTGAGCAGAGCATGGCACAGCCAGGCTGAGCTGAGCAGGGCTCAGAGCTGGGCACAGCCAGGCTGAGCTGAGCTCAGAGCTGGGCACAGCCAGGCTGAGCAGGGCTCAGAGCTGGGCACAGCCCAGGCTGAGCAGGGCTTGGCACAGCCCAGGCTGAGCAGGGCTCAGAGCTGGGCACAGCCCAGGCTGAGCTGAGCAGGGCTCAGAGCTGGGCACAGCCAGGCTGAGCTGAGCAGGGCTCAGAGCCGGGCACAGCCAGGCTGAGCTGAGCAGGGCTCAGGGCCGGGCACAGCCAGGCTGAGCTGAGCAGGGCTCAGAGCCGGGCACAGCCAGGCTGAGCTGAGCAGGGCTCAGAGCTGGGCACAGCCAGGCTGAGCTGAGCAGGGCTCAGGGCTGGGCACAGCCAGGCTGAGCTGAGCAGGGCTCAGGGCTGGGCACAGCCAGGCTGAGCTGAGCAGGGCTCAGAGCTGGGCACAGCCAGGCTGAGCTGAGCAGGGCTCAGGGCCGGGCACAGCCAGGCTGAGCTGAGCAGGGCTCAGGGCTGGGCACAGCCAGGCTGAGCTGAGCAGGGCTCAGGGCTGGGCACAGCCAGGCTGAGCTGAGCAGAGCTCAGAGCTGGGCATGGCCAGGCTGAGCAGGGCATGGCACAGCCAGGCTGAGCAGGGCATGGCACAGCCAGGCTGAGCAGGGCTTGGCACAGCCAGGCTGAGCAGGGCTCAGAGCTGGGCACAGCCAGGCTGAGCAGGGCATGGCACAGCCCAAGCTGAGCAGGGCATGGCACAGCCCAGGCTGAGCAGGGCTCAGGGCTTGGCACAGCCCAGGCTGAGCCCAGTTTAATGAAGCCAAATCTGAACCCAGGTCAACACAGACCAACCTGAGCCCAGCTTAGCGAAGCCCAGGCTGGCTCAGCACCACCTCAGCACCACCTCTCCGCAGCCCCTCCAGGGAAGGGCATCCCCCCTCCCCCCCCCACCCCCCGCGGGGTTTAAGCCCTGGTTTAACACAGCCAGCCCCAACCTCGCTGCCAGCTCCTGCAGCCAGGGCTTGGGGGATCCCAGCGGCCTGGGAGCTCCCGAGGGGGATTGAAGGACGCTGAGGATTAATTGCCAGGCTTTAATTAAGCCACGGGACCGCCGCGGCCACGCGTGGGCGGCTGGGGGGGGGGGGGGGGGGAGGTGAGGCCGTGGCGAGCACCGAGCAGCACCGGCGGCGCCCGCCCCTTCCACAGCCCCCCCCCCCGCGCTCCAGCCCCGGCTCATTAGCAGCTCATTAGCGGTTAATTAATTAGCAGAGGGAGCTGGCGGCGGCACCAAGCAAGGGATCCACCCCAGAGCAGCCTCAGGTCGCCCTCGCTCCCTCCCCTCCCCCCCCCCCCCCCCCCCCTTAATGCCAATTAACTTTGGGGTGCAGCCGAGCCTTAATGAGGAGCTTAATTAGGGTGGCTGGCACCCCCCTGGCGCGACAGAGGGCAGGGAGCAGCCCCCGGGCAGGGCTGGCCGCGGGCACCCCGCAGAGGGCACCGCGGGCACTGTGCAGAGGGCACCGCAGGCACCCCGCAGAGGGCACCGCGGGCACCGAGCAGAGGGCACCGCGGGCACCCCCAGAGGGCATTGCGGGCACTGTGCAGAGGGCACTGCAGGCACCGTGCAGAGGGCACCCCGGGCACTGTGCAGAGGGCACCGCAGGCACCCCGCAGAGGGCACCGCGGGCACCGAGCAGAGGGCACCGCGGGCACCCCCCAGAGGGCATTGCGGGCACTGTGCAGAGGGCACTGCAGGCACCGTGCAGAGGGCACTGCGGGCACCCCCCAGAGGGCACTGCGGGCACTGTGCAGAGGGCACCGCGGGCACCGTGCAGAGGGCACTGTGCAGAGGGCACTGCGGGCACTGTGCAGAGGGCACTGTGCAGAGGGCACTGTGGGCACTGTGCAGAGGGCACCACGGGCACTGTGCAGAGGGCACTGTGCAGAGGGCACTGTGGGCACTGTGCAGAGGGCACCACGGGCACCCTGGGCACCGTGCAGAGGGCACCGCAGGCACTGTGCAGAGGGCATCACGGGCACCATGCAGAGGGCACTGTGGGCACTGTGCAGAAGGCACCACGGGCACTGTGCTGAGGGCACCGTGGGCACCGTGCAGAGGGCACCACGGGCACCCCCCAGAGGGCATTGCGGGCACTGTGCAGAGGGCACCGCGGGGCACCGTGCAGAGGGCACCGTGGGCACTGTGCAGAGGGCACCATGGGCACTGTGCAGAGGGCACCACGGGCACTGTGCAGAGGGCACTGCAGGCACTGTGCAGAGGGCACCGCGGGGCACTGTGCAGAGGGCACCACAGGCACCCCAGGCACTGTGCAGAGGGCACTGCAGGCACTGTGCAGAGGGCACCACGGGCACTGTGCAGAGGGCACTGCAGGCACCGTGCAGAGGGCACCACGGGCACCCCCCAGAGGGCATTGCGGGGCACTGTGCAGAGGGCACCGCGGGCACCGTGCAGAGGGCACCGTGGGCACTGTGCAGAGGGCACCATGGGCACTGTGCAGAGGGCACCACGGGCACTGTGCAGAGGGCACTGCAGGCACTGTGCAGAGGGCACCACGGGCACTGTGCAGAGGGCACCGCGGGCACCGTGCAGAGGGCACCACAGGCACCCCAGGCACTGTGCAGAGGGCACCACGGGCACTGTGCAGAGGGCACCACGGGCACCCCCCAGAGGGCACTGCAGGCACCGTGCAGAGGGCACCGCGGGCACTGTGCAGAGGGCACCGCGGGCACCGTGCAGAGGGCACCACAGGCACTGTGCAGAGGGCACCACAGGCACCCCAGGCACTGTGCAGAGGGCACTGCAGGCACTGTGCAGAGGGCACCACGGGCACTGTGCAGAGGGCACTGCGGGGCACCGTGCAGAGGGCACCACGAGCACTGTGCAGAGGGCACCGCGGGCACCGTGCAGAGGGCACCGCGGGCACTGTGCAGAGGGCACTGCGGGCACTGTGCAGAGGGCACCACAGGCACCCCAGGCACTGTGCAGAGGGCACTGTGGGCACTGTGCAGAGGGCACTGTGGGCACTGTGCAGAGGGCACTGCGGGCACCGTGCAGAGGGCACCCTGGGCACCGTGCAGAGGGCACCGCTGCCAGCGGCCCCCAGGTCAGAGCCCCAGCGGAGAGCCCAGGGCAGGGGGAGCAGCAGGCAGGGAGGGGCTCGGAGCAGCAGCTGGAGCGGGACTGGGGCTTGGGGGGACCCAGGGGTGGTGTCCTCTGCCCTCTGGGGGAGCCCTGGGGCTGATCCGTGCCGAGCCCCCCGCCAGGGCAGGGTCGCCAGCGGCAGGCTGCTGTCCGGGTGGGGGTCGGAAGGAGCCTCCAGCACCGCCCGCGGCTCCGGCGCCTGCAGCCCCCGGGCACGGAGCAGCTGCCGGAGACCGAAGGCCAGAGGGGGAGCAGCGGGCAGGGCGCCCGGGGGCCGCACCGCGGGAGCCGGCAGAGGCTCTTCAGAGAAGGGTCCTGGGAGCACAGCGCGGGGAGGGCTGGCAGGGACCGACTCCCCCTGCCAAGGCAGGGCCACCGAAGACCACCCAGGACCACGAGCGGGGGGGGGGGGGGGAATGCCTCCAGAGAGGGAGGCAGAGGAATCACAGCCTGGGGAGGGCTGGAAGGGACCCCCGGAGATCAGCCAGTCCAAGCCCCCTGCTAACAGCCTCAGCCAGGGCAGCCAGCCCGGGGGGGCTGAGGAGGCTCCAGGGGGTTGGATCTACCCTGGGACAGCTCTCAGAGACCCAGAGCGCTGCAGAGGTTGGGTGGATGCTGAAGGGTTGCTGGTTTGGGTTGAATCCACCCAGGTTTGGTCAACCACTCAGCTCTGCCCTGCCCAGGGCGGCTCTGGAGCTGCTCTGAACCTGAGAGCCTGAGGAGCTGCAGGGCTCAGGCTGCAGGGCCAGAGGTTGGACGCTGGGAGAAGACTCTTCCAAGGGTCACTGGAGCAGGCTGGGCAGGGAGGAGGTAGAGACACCAGCCCTGGGGGGGGTCCAGAAGGGTTTGGATGAGAAGGGAACCAAGCAGAGGTCCTGGCTGGGCTCCAGGAGCTCCTCCAAGCAGAGGAAGCTTGGCCACAGGGCGGGGGAGGAAGGCCACAGGGGGGGCAAGGAAGACCATAGGGGGGAGGAAGGCCACAGGGGGGGCAAGGAAGACCACAGGGGGGAGGAAGGCCACAGGAGGGCAAGGAAGACCACAGGAGGGGAGGAGGAAGGCAAAGGCTGAGCAGGGAAACCTTCACCCTTCAGCCCCAGCTGAGGCTTCACCGGGAGGAGCAGCAGCTTCCAGGCAGCCCTGCTGAAGGACCCCCCCCAAAAACGAGCCCAGAAGCCAAGGTGCCAAAGTCTCCATCTTTAATGCTTTGTACAAAGTGCCCCAGGGGCAGAGCCTGGGGAGGGGGCAAGGAGGAACCAAACTCCCTGAGGGGCAGAGGCCAAGGATGAGGACTTGCAGGGGAGGCTCTGGGGCAGAGCAGCAGCAGGGGAAGCCTCCTACAGCACCTCCAGGGCTCGGGCTGGAGCCCAGCCGAGAGCTCAGCAGGGCCCTGTGCTGCCCCAGCTGTGCCACCCTCCTCCTGCTCACCCTCAGCCGGCTCCTGGCAGCGTGCCCAGGGCTTGGCCACCCAGGGACGGAGCCCAAAGTGCTGCCTCTGATGCCAGGGGGCACTGCTGGCACAGCAGGTCCCTACCTGGCACCAGAGGGCAGCTGAGGAATGCCAGGGAGGAGCCTTGGCAAGGCTGGGGCTGGAGCCCAGCCCTGGGCACAGCTGAGCTGGGAGGGCTGCTCTGGGGGGGAGGGAGGTGGCAGTGGGGGCACAAGCAGGGCCTGGCAGGGACCTTGGCAGAGCCTGGTCCTGAGCCTGCACTGCCAGGGCTTGGTGCCCACCAGCAGGGGCACCTCAGCCCCCTGCACTCACCCCCCAGCCCCTGAGACCCCTCTGGAGCTGGGCCCTGGGCCCCAGCCCCACCACAGCCTCCAGCTGGGCACAGGAGAGCCAAAGCCGAGCAGAGGCCAACACCCCCCCGGGGCACTGCCCCCAGCCCCCAGGGGCCACACTGGGCAGGCCCAAAGCCACCCAGCAGGCAGGAGGTGACCTCCAAGGCCACCTGGAGCCTCCTGTGGCCACCTGGCACAGAGAGCAGCCCCAGCTGCAGGGGTCCCTCAGAGAGGGGCTGCAGGGAGCTGAGCCCTGGTGCCAGGGAGGAGCTCCTGCAGGAGCTGTCCCCACCCCCACCCCCACCCCAGGGGCACAGAGCTGGGTCTGGGGGCAGGCCCAAGGAGGTTTCCATGGGTCCCAAGCTCAGCACAGCCAGGAGGGAGCTGGGGGGGTCCCAGCCTCTTGCCTTGGCTGAGCACTGAAATCAGCTGGGGGTGGAGGCTGGGGGACCCCAAAAGTGGCAGAATTAATGCTGAGGGACACCAAATGTCACAGAATTAATGCTGGGGAACCCCAAAAGTGACAGAATCGATGCTGAGGGACCCCAAAAGTGACAGAATTAATGCTGGGGGACCCCAAATGTCACAGAATTAATGCTGGGGGACCCCAAAAGTGACAGAATTAATGCTGAGGGACCCCAAATGCCACAGAATCAATGCTGGGGGACCCCAAAAGTGACAGAATTAATGCTAGGGAACCCCAAAAGTGACAGAATTAATGCTGAGGGACCCCAAATGTCACAGAATTAATGCTGGGGGACCCCAAACATGGAAGAATTAATGCTGAGGGACCCCAAATCTGTCAGAATTGATGCTGGGGGACCCCAAAGTGGCAGAGTTGATTCTGAGGGACCCCAAATGTCACAAAATCAATGCTGGGGGACCCCAAAGTGGCAGAGTTGATTCTGAGGGACCCCAAAATGTCACAAAATCAATGCTGGGGGACCCCAAAAGTGACAGAATTAATGCTGGGAAACCCCAAATGTCACAGAATTAATGCTGGGGGAACCCAAAAGTGACAGAATTAATGCTGAGGAACCCCAAACCTGTCAGAATTGATGCTGGGGGACCCCAAATGTCACAGAATTAATGCTGGGGGAACCCAAAAGTGGCAGAATTAATGCTGAGGAACCCCAAACCTGTCAGAATTGATGCTGGGGGACCCCAAATGTCACAGAATTAATGCTGGGGGACCCCAAATCTGTCAGAATTAATGCTGGGGGACCCCAAAAGTGACAGAATTAATGCTGAGGGACCCCAAATGTCACAGAATCAATGCTGGGGGACCCCAAACATGGAAGAATTAATGCTGAGGGACCCCAAATGTCACAGAATTGATGCTGGGGGACCCCAAAAGTGACAGAATTAACACTGGGAAACCCCAAATCTGTCAGAATTGATGCTGGGGGACCCCAAAAGTCACAGAGTTGATTCTGAGGGACCCCAAATGTCACAGAATCAATGCTGAGGGACCCCAAATATGGAAGATTAATGCTGAGGGACCCCCAAATGTCACAGAATCAATGCTGGGGGACCCCAAACATGGAAGAATTAATGCTGAGGGACCCCAAATGTCACAGAATTGATGCTGGGGGACCCCAAAAGTGACAGAATTAACACTGGGAAACCCCAAATCTGTCAGAATTGGTGCTGGGGGACCCCAAAAGTCACAGAATTAATGCTGAGGGACCCCCAAATGTCACAGAATCAATGCTAGGGGACCCCAAATCTGTCAGAATTAATGCTGAGGGACCCCAAATCTGTCAGAATTGATGCTGGGGGACCCCAAAGTGGCAGAGCTGCTGCTGAGGTTTGTGTCCTGATGTGCCTCTGCCCCCCTGGAGGCCTCCCCTCGTGGCCAGCTCTGCCCTGCAGTGCCAAGGCAGCCAGCCCAGGGCCCCTCTGAGCTCAGAGGCAGACTCTGGCCAGGGTGTCTCTGGGTCACTCCTTGCCCACTGCACCCCAACCCTCCCCCCCCAGCAAGCTGCAGCTGGAAGGCTTTTAGCTTATTCCTCTGGGGCTTGGCTCCAGGACACTGCTGGGAGCAGCAGCAAGGCCCTGGGGCTGCAGGGTGTGTGCTGCTCAAGGGGGGGGAGAGCTGGAAGCAAAGGCAGCAAGGGGTTGGATCCATCAGGCTGCACCAAGAGGTTAATCAACAAGGTGGATGCACCAAGATGCCTCAACAGGTTGGATGGGACCAAGAGGTTGGGTGGGACCAAGAGGTTGGATGGGACCAAGAGGTTGGATGGGGCCAAGAGGTTGGATGAGACCAAGAGGTTGGATGGGACCAAGAGGTTGGATGGGACCAAGAGGTTGGATGGGACCAAGAGGTTGGATCAAGAGGTTGGATGGGACCAAGAGGTTGGACCAAGAGGTTGGATGGGACCAAGAGGTTGGATGGGACCAAGAGGTTGGATGGGACCAAGAGGGTGGATCAAGAGGTTGGATGCATCAAGGTGCAGCTAGAGGTTGGATGGGACCAAGAGGTTGGACCAAGAAGTTGACTGCACCAAGATGCACCAACAAGTTGGATGAGCTCAAGAGGTTGGATCAAGAGGTTGGCTGAGCCCAAGAGGTTGGATCAAGAGGTTGGCTGAGCCCAAGAGGTTGGATCAAGAGGTTGGCTGAGCCCAAGGGGTTGGCTCAGGAGGGAGGCTGAGCCCAAGAGGTTGGCTCAAGAGGTTGGCTGAGCCCAAGGGGTTGGATCAAGAGGTTGGCTGAGCCCAAGAGGTTGGCTCAGGAGGGAGGCTGAGCCCAAGGGATTGGCTCAGGAGGGAGGCTGAGCCCAAGGGGTTGGCTCAGGAGGGTGGCTGAGCCCAAGGGGTTGGCTCAGGAGGGTGGCTGAGCCCAAGGGGTTGGCTCAGGAGGGAGGCTGAGCCCAAGGGGTTGGCTCAGGAGGGAGGCTGAGCCCAAGGGGTTGGCTCAGGAGGCTGAGCCCAAGGGGTTGGCTCAGGAGGGAGGCTGAGCCCAAGGGCTTGGCTGCAGCAGCACCAGCAGCTGCTGGCTTGCAAGCAGAAGCCTCAGGAGGTTGGAGGCAGCAGGCAGCAGGGCAGAGGTGGAGGTTGGAGGCACAGGGAGGGCCCCTCCATGCCAGGCAGAGGGTGGGCAGTGGAGAGCAGCTCAAGGCTCCTCCTGCCCAGGGCCATGGCAGGAGTCCAGCAGAGCGCAGCCCCAACCCCGGGGGGGGTCCCAGCAGCGCCCTGGGCCCCAGGCCTGGCTGTGCCCCCAGCGCCCCGGGCTGGGTGGCAGCACAGGGCCACGCTGGCAGTGGTGGCTGCTGGCTGGCAGCAGCTCTACTTGGCAGGGTCTGCAGCAGCCTCCTCGCTCAGCAGGGTCCTGGTGACGCTTACCGTGGAGCCGCAGGCCAGGAAGGAGAGCCCCAGGGCCACCAGGCACAGCCAGGTCTGCAGGGAGAGCAGGGGGGTCAGAGAGGCCAGGGGGGGCCCTGGGGGCTGCCCTGGGGGCTGGGCACAGGCTCATGGAGCAGGGAAGGGCTTGGGTTGGGTTGGAGGAGACCTTTGGCATCACTGAGCTCGACCCAGCACTGCCCCAGGGCCCCCCCAGCCCCTGGCCCTCAGCAGCACAGCTCCAGGCTGGAGGCTCCACCAGCACCTCCCTGGGCAGCCTGGGCCAGGCCTGGGCAAGCCCCAAGGGGCAGAAATTGTTCCTCAAGGCCATCCTGAGCCTGCCCTGGGGCAGCCTGAGGCCTTCTCCTCTTCTCTTGGCCCCAGAGCCCAACCCCCCCCCCGGCTCCAGGCTCCTCTCAGGCACTTGCAGGGAGCCAGGAGGTCTCCCCTCAGCCTCCTCTCCTCCAGCCTCAACCCCCCCAGCTCCCTCAGCTGCTCCTCCCTCCCCCCAGCCCTCTCCCCCAGCCCCTTCCCCAGCTTCCTTTGCCCTTCCCTGGCCCTGCTGCAGCCCTCAAAGTCCTCCTGGCCCTGAGGAGCCCAAGGCTGCCCCCAGGCTGCCAGCTGTGCCCCCCCAGTGCCCAGCCCAGGGGCAGCATCCCTGCCCTGCTGCTGCTGCTGCAGCCCAGGCTGCTGGGGGCCTCCTTGCCTGGGGGTCTCTGTGGGGCAGGAGCCCCCCGGGGGTCTCTGTGGGGCAGGCTGGCTGCAGGGCTGAGCCTGGCAGGTGCCCTCCCCTCACCCAAGCCAGCTGGGGGCTCCATGCCCCTTCCCCCCAGCCCTGGCAGGGGCCCTGGGGGTCCCTCCCCAGCCTGCAGCAGCCTTGGGCTGAGCTGAGCCCCAGGGAGCTGCTGAGGGCTGGGGGCAGGGGAGAGGCCTGGGGGGGGCAGCAGGAAGCACTCCCCAAGGGCAGGAGGCCACAGGAGCCTCAACCTCCCCTCCAGCTCTGGGCCTGCCTGGGGGTGCCAGGGCCTGTGTCAGGGTGCCAGGGCCTATGCCAGGGTACCAGGGCCTGTTCCAGGGTGCTAGGGTGCCAGGGCCCATGGCAGGGCACCAGGGCCCATGCTAGGGTGGCAGGGTGGCAGGGTGCCAGGGCCCAGTAGCAGGGTGGCAGGGCCCATGCCAGGGTGGCAGGGAGGCAGGGGGGCAGGGGGGCAGGGTGGCAAGGGGGCAGGGTGGCAGGGCAGCAGGGTGGCAGGACCCATGGCAGGGTGCCAAGGGTGGCAAGGTGGCAGGGTGGCAGGGAGGCAAGGGAGCAGGGGGGCAGGGTGCCAGGTGGCAGGGTGCCAAGGGGGCAGGGGGGCAGGGTCCATGCCAGGGTAGCAGGGTGCCAGGGTGGCAGGGGGGCACGGGGGAAGGGTGGCAGGGGGGGCAGGGGGGAAGGGTGCCAAGGGGGCAGGGCCCATGCCAGGGTGCCGGGGGGTAGGGAGGCAGGGTGGCAGGGTGCAAGGGTGGCAGGGTGGCAGGGTGCCAAGGGAGCAGGGTGGCAGGGTGGCAGGGCCCATGCTAGGGTGCCAGGGTGGCAGGGTGCCAGGCCACGTACCAAGGTGCCAGGGCCTGTGGCAGGGTGCCAGGGGGCAGGGTGGCAGGGCCCATGCCAGGGTGGCAGGGGGGGCAGGGTGCCAGGGTGCAAGGGTGGCAGGGTGTCAGCATGGCAGGGTGTCAGGGGGGCAGGGCCCAGTGGCAGGGCGGCAGGGTGCCAAGGGGGCAGGGCAGCAGGGCGGCAGGGTGCCAGGGCCCATGCCAGGGCGGCAGGGGGGCAGGGGGGCAGGGGGGCAGGGTGCCAAGGGGGCAGGGTGGCAGGGTGCCAGGGCCCATGCCAGGGCGGCAGGGTGCCAAGGGGGTAGGGTGCCAGGCCCATGGCAAGGGGGCAGGGTGGCAGGGGGGCAGGGTGCCAAGGGGGCAGGAGGGCAGGGTGCCAGGGCAGCAGGGTGGCAGGCCCATGGCAGGGGGGCAGGGTGCCAAGGGGGCAGGGCAGCAGGGCGGCAGGGTGGCAGGGGGGCCGAGGGGCAGAGTGCCAAGGGGGCAGGGTGCCAAGGGGGCAGGGGGGCAGGGAGACAAGGGAGCAGGGGGGCAGGGTGCCAGGGGGGCAGGGTGGCAGGGGGGCAGGGTGGCAAGGGAGCAGGGGGGCAGGGTGCCAGGGCGGCAGGGTGGCAGGGGGGCAGGAGGGCAGGGCAGCAGGGGGGCAGGGTGCCAGGGGGGCAGGGGGGCAGGGTGGCAGGGCGGCAGGGTGCCAGGAGGGCAGGGTGCCAGGGCAGCAGGGCTTGGCAGCACTCACCAGGTAGGCCACGAAGGCCAGGTAGAGCAGGCTGAGCAGGGCAGCCCCCACGTAGAGAGCCAGGTGGCCCAGGGCCAGGACGTAGGCCACCACGAAGTACATGTTGATGCAGCAGATGAGGAGGATCAGCAGCCCCCCTGCCACCCTCCAGAACCTGCAGGGCACAGCCTGGTGAGGGCAGGGCAGGGCTGGGCAGGGGGTTGGGGGTGCCCCAGCCGCCCCCTGGGCACTCACAGGCCGTTGGCAAAGTCGTGCATGACGCTGGGCAGGCTGGTGAAGGTCAGCACGGGGATGAGGGCGAAGGGCAGCTGCAGGGAAGCAGAGAGCAGAGCTGTGGGGAGCTCAGCACCAGCCCCCAGCCCCCAGCTGCTCCCTCCCTGCCCCCACAGCCTCAGACCCTGCTTCAGCTCTTCCACCACCCCCAAGGCAGCTCTGCAGCTCCTGGCTCTGCTTCCCCACAGCCTCAGACCCTGCTTCAGCTCTTCCACCACCTCCCCCCCAAGGCAGCTCTGCAGCTCCTGGCTCTGCTTCCCCACAGCCTCAGACCCTGCTTCAGCTCTTCCACCCCTGCCCAAGGCAGCTCTGCAGCTCCTGGCTCTGCTTCCCCACAGCCTCAGGCCCTGCTTCAGCTCTTCCACCCCCTCCCCAAAGCAGCTCTGCAGCTCCTGGCTCTGCCTCCCCACAGCCTCAGGCCCTGCTTCAGCTCTTCCACCACCCCCAAGGCAGCTCTGCAGCTCCTGGCTCTGCTTCCCCACAGCCTCAGGCCCTGCTTCAGCTCTTCCACCACCCCCAAGGCAGCTCTGCAGCTCCTGGCTCTGCCTCCCCACAGCCTCAGGCCCTGCTTCAGCTCTTCCACCACCCCCAAGGCAGCTCTGCAGCTCCTGGCTCTGCCTCCCCACAGCCTCAGACCCTGCTTCAGCTCTTCCACCCCTGCCCAAGGCAGCTCTGCAGCTCCTGGCTCTGCTTCCCCACAGCCTCAGGCCCTGCTTCAGCTCTTCCACCACCCCCAAGGCAGCTCTGCAGCTCCTGGCTCTGCCTCCCCACAGCCTCAGACCCTGCTTCAGCTCTTCCACCCCTGCCCAAGGCAGCTCTGCAGCTCCTGGCTCTGCCTCCCCACAGCCTCAGACCCTGCTTCAGCTCTTCCACCACCCCCAAGGCAGCTCTGCAGCTCCTGGCTCTGCCTCCCCACAGCCTCAGGCCCTGCTTCAGCTCTTCCACCACCCCCAAGGCAGCTCTGCAGCTCCTGGCTCTGCTTCCCCACAGCCTCAGACCCTGCTTCAGCTCTTCCACCTTCCCCCCAAGGCAGCTCTGCAGCTCCTGGCTCTGCTTCCCCACAGCCTCAGACCCTGCTTCAGCTCTTCCACCTTCCCCCCAAGGCAGCTCTGCAGCTCCTGGCTCTGCTTCCCCACAGGCTCAGACCCTGCTTCAGCTCTTCCACCACCCCCAAGGCAGCTCTGCAGCTCCTGGCTCTGCCTCCCCACAGCCTCAGACCCTGCTTCAGCTCTTCCACCACCCCCAAGGCAGCTCTGCAGCTCCTGGCTCTGCTTCCCCACAGCCTCAGACCCTGCTTCAGCTCTTCCACCTCCCTCCCCCCAAGGCAGCTCTGCAGCTCCTGGCTCTGCCTCCCCACAGCCTCAGACCCTGCTTCAGCTCTTCCACCCCTGCCCAAGGCAGCTCTGCAGCTCCTGGCTCTGCTTCCCCACAGCCTCAGACCCTGCTTCAGCTCTTCCAACCCTGCCCAAGGCAGCTCTGCAGCTCCTGGCTCTGCCTCCCCACAGCCTCAGGCCCTGCTTCAGCTCTTCCACCCCTGCCCAAGGCAGCTCTGCAGCTCCTGGCTCTGCCTCCCCACAGCCTCAGACCCTGCTTCAGCTCTTCCACTCCCCCCCAAGGCAGCTCTGCAGCTCCTGGCTCTGCCTCCCCACAGCCTCAGACCCTGCTTCAGCTCTTCCACCTCCCTCCAAGGCAGCTCTGCAGCTCCTGGCTCTGCTTCCCCACAGCCTCAGACCCTGCTTCAGCTCTTCCACCCCTGCCCAAGGCAGCTCTGCAGCTCCTGGCTCTGCTTCCCCACAGCCTCAGACCCTGCTTCAGCTCTTCCAACCCTGCCCAAGGCAGCTCTGCAGCTCCTGGCTCTGCCTCCCCACAGCCTCAGGCCCTGCTTCAGCTCTTCCACCCCTGCCCAAGGCAGCTCTGCAGCTCCTGGCTCTGCCTCCCCACAGCCTCAGACCCTGCTTCAGCTCTTCCACTCCCCCCCAAGGCAGCTCTGCAGCTCCTGGCTCTGCCTCCCCACAGCCTCAGACCCTGCTTCAGCTCTTCCACCTCCCTCCAAGGCAGCTCTGCAGCTCCTGGCTCTGCTTCCCCACAGCCTCAGACCCTGCTTCAGCTCTTCCACCCCTGCCCAAGGCAGCTCTGCAGCTCCTGGCTCTGCTTCCCCACAGCCTCAGACCCTGCTTCAGCTCTTCCATTCCCCCCCAAGGCAGCTCTGCAGCTCCTGGCTCTGCTCAGCAGCTTCTCCACACCCTCAGGAGCTGGGAGGTGCAGGGCTGGGTGCTTGGAGCTGGGAGAGGAGAGGCTGAGCCTGGAGGGGAGGGGGAGAGGAGCCTGGCACAGGCTGCCCAGGGAGGCTGTGGCTGCTCCCTGTCTGGAGGTGCTCAGGACCAGGCTGGATGAGGCCTGGAGCAGCCTGGGCTGGGGGAGGGGTCCCTGGGCATGGAGGGGTTAGGCACTAAAGACAATCTAAGAGGGGTTAGAGGCAGCCCCAGGGGGGTAGAGGGAGCCCCAGGGGGGTTAGGGACAGCCCCAGGGGGGGTTAGAGGCAGCCCCAGGGGGGTAGAGGCAGCCCCAGGGGGGTTAGGGACAGCCCCAGGGGGGGTTAGAGGCAGCCCCAGGGGGGTAGAGGCAGCCCCAGGGGGGTTAGGGACAGCCCCAGGGGGGGTTAGAGGCAGCCCCAGGGGGGTAGAGGCAGCCCCAGGGGGGTTAGGGATAGCCCCAGGGGCATAGAGGCAGCCCCAGGGGGGGTTAGAGGCAGCCCCAGGGGGGTTAGGGACAGCCCTAGGGGGGGTTAGGGACAGCCCCAGGGGGTTGGAAGCAGCCTAAGAGGGGACAGGGACAGCCCCAGAGGCTTAGAGGCAGCCCTGGGGTGTTTGGGACACCCACAGAGAAGTTAGAGGCAGCCCCCAAGGCACTAAAGGCAACCTCAGAGGAGTTAGAGGCAGCCCCAGGGGGTTGAAAGCAGCCCCAGGGGGGTTAGGGACACCCCCAGAGGGGTTAGAGGCAGCCCAGGGAGGTCAGGGACAGCCCCAGGGGGGTTAGGGACACCCCCAGGGCATTAGAGGAGTAGAGAACCAGAGAAGGGTTAGGGCTGGAGAAGGCCTCCAAGGTCACCCAGAGACCCTCAGCCCAACCCCAGCAGGGGCACCCAGCCATGGCTGAGGGGGCTGGGGCTGCTCAGCCTGCAGGGGAGGCTCAGGGGAGACCTCACTGCCCTCTCCAGCTCCCTGCAGGGAGGTTGGAGCCAGGTGGATGTTGGTCTCTTCTCCCAGGCCCCCAGCCCCAGAACAAGAGGCCACAGCCTCAAGCTGTGCCAGGGGAAGGTCCAGGCTGGAGGGGAGGAGAAAGCTCTTCCCAAAGGGAGTTGTTGGCCCTGGGGATGTGCTGCCCAGGGGGGTGGTGGAGTCCCCATCCCTGGAGGGGTTCAGGAGGGGCTTGGATGTGGCCCTTGGGGCCAGGGCTTGGTGGCCAGGAGCTGCTGGGGGGCAGCTTGGACTCGATGACCTCTGAGGTCCTTCCCAAGCTGACTGATTCTGGGACCCCTCCAGGCAGGGGCACTGCAGCAGCAGCTCCCTGGGGCAGCCTGGGCCAGGCCCTGACCGCTCTGCAGGGCACAGCTTCAGTCCTCAAGGCCAACCTGGACCCTCCCTGGGGCAGCCTGAGGTCATCTCCTCCTCCTCCCCTGCCCCCTGCCCCTTACCCCTGGCTCCAACCTCCCTGCCCCCTGCCCCTTACCCCTGGCTCCAACCTCCCTGCCCCCTGCCCCCCTGCCCCGGCCTCCCCGCGGGGCCTGCCCGGGCAGGGCGCCGCCTGGGGGCGCAGCTGCGGACCTGCAGGCTCATCAGCACGTTGAGGAAGTCGTTCATGCCGGTGAGGTGCTCCACGTCCTGGAAGATGGCCACCAGCAGCGTGGGGGTGACGGCGATGGAGCGCGTCAGCAGCACCCGCGCGAAGCGCGACCAGCGCAGGTTCAGGAAGCCCTGGGGGGCACAGACAGGCTGGCAGGGGGCAGGGAGGGCAGGGGGCAGGCAGGGGGCAGGGAACCTCATCGAGGGCAAGAGCAGGATCCTGCCCTGGGGAGCAGCAAAGCAGAGGAGAAGGCTCCAGGGAGACCTCCTGGTGGCCTCCCAGGGGCTGCAGGAGAGCTGGGGAGGGACTCTGGAGGGTGCCTGGGGGGGATGGAGCAGAACTGGGAGTGGGGAGGCTCAGCTGGGCTGTGAGGAGGAAGCTCTGCCCCAGGAGGGTGCTGAGAGCCTGGCACAGGCTGCCCAGGGAGGGGGCAGGCAGGGGGCAGGGGGAGAGGAACCTCATTGAGGGCAAGAGCAGGATCCTGCCCTGGGGAGCAGCACAGCAGAGGAGAAGGCTCCAGGGAGAGCTCCTGGTGGCCTCCCAGGGGCTGCAGGAGAGCTGGGGAGGGACTCTGGAGGCTGCCTGGGAGGGACAGGACTGGGGGGGATGGAGTAGAACTGGGAGTGGGGAGGCTCAGCTTGGCTGTGAGGAGGAAGCTCTGCCCCAGGAGGGTGGTGGGAGCCTGGCACAGGCTGCCCAGGGAGGGGGCAGGGGGAGGACAAAGGGGAGGGGGCAGGGGGAACCTCATCAAGGGCAAGAAGGGCAAGAGCAGGATCCTGCCCTGGGGAGCAGCACAGCAGAGGAGAAGGCTCCAGGGAGAGCTCCTGGTGGCCTCCCAGGGGCTGCAGGAGAGCTGGGGAGGGGCTGGGGAGGGTGCCTGGGGGGCATGGAGCAGAACTGGGAATGGGGAGGCTCAGCTTGGCTGTGAGGAGGAAGCTCTGCCCCAGGAGGGTGCTGAGAGCCTGTCCCAGGCTGCCCAGGGAGGCTCTGTGTGGAGCCTCCTTCCCTGCAGGGCTCCCAACCCCCCCTGGGCACCCTGCTGGGGGTGGCCCTGGGGGTGGCACCAGGGGAGCTCCAGAGGCCACTTCCAGCCTCAGCACTCTTGGGTGGGAGGCCGAGGAGGGGGCTGGGGGCAGGCTCAAAGCAGAGAGGGGCTGCAGGGGCAGCCCCAGGGGAGCTTGGGGGGCTGCTGCCCCGAGCTGGCCCTGCTCACCTCCATGACAAACTGCCCAGAGTAGGTCCCTGTCATGGTGGAGCTCTGCCCAGCAGCCAGGATCCCGATGGCCCAGATGTAGAGAGCAGCAGGGCCGAAGTAGCAGCCCAGGACAGCACCCTGCAGGGGAGGCACCACAGCCACAGCTGGCTCAGGAGGCTGGGAAGAGACCTCCCAAGGGCCAGCCCCCGACCCCAGCACCGCCCCTGGCCCCCAGAGCTCGGCCCCCAGGAGCTTCCCCCCCAGCCTGGGGAGAGGCTGCTGGAGGCCTGGGGCCCAGGGAGGCTCTGCTGCAGCCTCCACCTCTGGGGAGCTTCCAACCCCCCCTGGATGTGCTCCTGGGGGCCCTGCCCTGCCCTGCAGTCATTCCAAACCCTGCACTCCACTGTCTCCTGCTCTGGGTGCCCCTGGGGGGGTCTGGGTGACCTCCAGAGGCCATTCCCCCCCCCAGGGAGATGCTTGGGTGACCTCCAGAGGCCATTCCCCCCCCAGGGATGCTTGGGTGACCTCCAGAGGCCAACCCCCCCCAGGGATGCTTGGGTGACCTCCAGAGGCCAATCCCCCCCCCAGGATGCTTGGGTGACCTCCAGAGGCCCAACCCCCCCCAGGGATGCTTGGGTGACCTCCAGAGGCCCAACCCCCCCCAGGGATGCTTGGGTGACCTCCAGAGGCCAACCCCCCCCCAGGGATGCTTGGGTGACCTTCAGAGGCCAAACCCCCCCCAGGGATGCTTGGGTGACCTCCAGAGGCCATTGCCCCCCCCCAGGGATGCTTGGGTGACCTCCAGAGGCCATTGCCCCCCCCCAGGGAGATGCTTGGGTGACCCCCAGAGGCCATTCCCCCCCCAGGGATGCTTGGGTGACCTCCAGAGGCCAACCCCACCCCAGGGATGCTTGGGTGACCTCCAGAGGCCATTGCCCCCCCCAGGGATGCTTGGGTGACCTCCAGAGGCCAAACCCCCCCCAGGGATGCTTGGGTGACCTCCAGAGGCCATTGCCCACCCCCAGGGATGCTTGGGTGACCTCCAGAGGCCAAACCCCCCCCAGGGATGCTTGGGTGACCTCCAGAGGCCAAACCCCCCCCAGGGGTGCGTGGGTGACCTCCAGAGGCCCAACCCCCCCCCAGGGATGCTTGGGTGACCTCCAGAGGCCATTGCCCCCTCCAGGGGTGCTTGGGTGACCTTCAGAGGCCAAACCCCCCCCAGGGATGCTTGGGTGACCCCCAGAGGCCAACCCCCCCCCAGGATGCTTGGTGGTTCCTCAGCTGCAGCTGAGCCAAGCAGCTCCAAAGCCCAGGGGGGTGCTGGGGAGAGGGCACAGCACCTGGGGGGGGTTAGGTGGAGCAGGATGGGGCCAGGGACTCTGCTGCCTGACAGGGCTGGGTTTGAGGACCCCCAAGGGGCTCCTCCAGCCGTGGGGTTGGGGGTCCTGGCTCTCAGCACCCCCTGCCCAGCTGCCAGAGGAGGCCAGGGGGGCCCCGGGGGGGGGGGGGGGGGGCACTCACCCCCTTGTAGATGTCCACCTCCAGGGTCTGGTTGTTGACTGGGAAGAGAGAGGAGTGAGGGCTGCTGGCGTTGACACAGACAGCGTTCTGCAACACAGGGGCAGCAGGTTGGCTCTGCCCAGCTGAGCACAGCACAGCCTGCAGGGCAGCAGCAGCAGGGCCCAGGGGCTGCAGGGCTGCAGCAGCAGGGCCCAAGGGCTGCAGGGCAGCAGCTGCAGGGCCCAGGGGCTGCAGGGCAGCAGCAGCTGCAGGGCCCAAGGGCTGCAGGGCAGCAGCAGAGGGCCCAGGGGCTGCAGGGCAGCAGCAGAGGGCCCAGGGGCTGCAGGGCAGCAGCAGAGGGCCCAGGGGCTGCAGGGCAGCAGCAGAGGGCCCAGGGGCTGCAGGGCAGCAGCAGCAGGGCCCAAGGGCTGCAGGGCAGCAGCAGAGGGCCCAGGGGCTGCAGGGCCCAGGGGCTGCAGGGCAGCAGCTGCAGCAGGGCCCAAAAGCTGCAGGGCAGCAGCTGCAGGGCCCAGGGGGTGCAGAGCAGCAGCAGCAGGGCCCAGGGGCTGCAGGGCAGCAGCTGCAGGGCCCAGGGGCTGCAGGGGAGCAGCAGCAGGGAAGGAGCAGCAGGACCCAGGGGCTGCAGGGCAGCAGCTGCAGGGCCCAGGGGCTGCAGGGGAGCAGCTGCAGGGCCCAGGGGCTGCAGGGCTGCAGCTGCAGGGCCCAGGGGCTGCAGGGCTGCAGCTGCAGGGCCCAGGGGCTGCAGGGGAGCAGCTGCAGGACCCAGGGGCTGCAGGGGAGCAGCTGCAGGGCCCAGGGGCTGCAGAGGAGCAGCTGCAGGGCCCAGGGGATGCAGGGCAGCAGCTGCAGGGCCCAGGGGCTGCAGGGAAGGAGCAGCACAGCCTGCAGGGCAGCAGCAGCAGGGCCCAGGGGCTGCAGGGCAGCAGCAGCAGGGCCCAGGGGCTGCAGGGCAGCAGCTGCAGGGCCCAGGGGCTGCAGGGCAGCAGCTGCAGGGCCCAGGGGCTGCAGGGCAGCAGCTGCAGGGCCCAGGGGCTGCAGGGCAGCAGCTGCAGGGCCCAGGGGCTGCAGGGCAGCAGCTGCAGGGCCCAGGGGCTGCAGGGCAGCAGCAGCAGGGAAGGAGCAGCAGGGCCCAGGGGCTGCAGGGCAGCAGCAGCTGCAGGGCCCAGGGGCTGCAGGGCAGCAGCAGCAGGGCCCAAGGGCTGCAGGGCAGCAGCTGCAGGGCCCAAGGGCTGCAGGGGAGGAGCAGCTGCAGGGCCCAAGGGCTGCAGGGGAGGAGCAGCTGCAGGGCCCAAGGGCTGCAGGGCAGCAGCTGCAGGGCCCAAGGGCTGCAGGGAAGGAGCAGCAGGGCCCAGGGGCTGCAGGGAAGGAGCAGCAGGGCCCAGGGGCTGCAGGGCAGCAGCAGCAGGGCCCAAGGGCTGCAGGGGAGCAGCTGCAGGACCCAAGGGCTGCAGGGCAGCAGCTGCAGGGCCCAAGGGCTGCAGGGCCCCTGCCGCACAGAGCCCGGGGGCCGTGCCCAGACTGGCATCTGCCGCCAGGGGGCGCCATACCGCACCGCCAGTTGCAGTGCCAGGCCGCACCGCCAGGGGGCGCCAGGGCTCACCACGTCGGCGTTGGTCCTGCCGTAGAAGGCCTCGGCGAAGACGGCGACGACGAAGATGTTGATGACGAAGGAGACGAAGAGAGCGATGCAGGACTCCAGGAAGAAATACTTGTTGGCCTCCCGCACCGCCCGGCGGCTGCCGCGCTCCACCTGCCGGGACTGCCACACCGCCGGCCTCAGAGCCAGCAGGGCTGTGCCAGCTGGGGAGTGCCAGCTGGGGAGTGCCAGGCAGGGCTGGGCTGTGCCAGGCAGGGCTGTGCCAGCAGGGCTGTGCCAGCTGGGGAGTGCCAGGCAGGGCTGGGCTGTGCCAGGCAGGGCTGTGCCAGCAGGGCTGTGCCAGCTGGGGAGTGCCAGGCAGGGCTGGGCTGTGCCAGGCAGGGCTGTGCCAGGCTGGGCTGCACTTGTTGGCCTCCCACACTGCCTGGCGGCTGCCGCGGTCCACCTGCCGGGACTGCCACACCGCCGGCGTCAGAGCCAGCTGGGCTGTGCCAGGCAGGGCAGTGCCAGGCAGGGCTGTGCCAGGCTGGGGAGTGCCATAAGAGCTGTGCCAGGCAGGGCAGTGCCAGGCTGGGGAGTGCCATAAGGGCAGTGCCAGGCTGGGCTGTGCCAGGCTGGGCTGTGCCAGCTGGGCAGTGCAAGGCTGGGGAGTGCCATAAGGGCTGTGCCAGGCAGGGCAGTGCCAGGCTGGGCTGTGCCAGCAGGGCAGTGCCAGGCTGGGGAGTGCCATAAGGGCTGTGCCAGCAGGGCAGTGCCAGGCAGGGGAGTGCCAGGCTGGGGAGTGCCATAAGGGCAGTGCCAGGCAGGGCTGTACCAGCTGGGCAGTGCCAGGCAGGGCAGTGCCAGCTGTGAGAGCCATGGAGCCTCAGGATGGGTTGGGCTGGGAGGGAGCTGAGAGCTCAGCCAGCTCCAGCCCCTGCCATGCCCAGGGCCTCATCCAGCCTGGCCCTGAGCACCCCCAGGCAGGAGGCAGCCACAGCCTCCCTGGGCAGCCTGTGCCAGGCTCTCTCCACCCTCCTGGGGAAGAATTCTCTCCTCCTGTTTCATCTCAGTTCAGTTTCCCCCAGCCTGAAGCCACCACCAACCCCCCCTGTCACCACCACCTCTTGTCCCAAGTCCCTCCCCAGCCTCCTCCAGGCACTGCCAGGCTGCCCTCAGCTCTCCTCCAGGCACTGCCAGGCTGCCCTCAGCTCTCCTCCAGGCACTGCCAGGCTGCCCTCAGCTCTCCTCCAGGCACTGCCAGGCTGCCCTCAGCTCTCCCTCCAGGCACTGCCAGGCTGCCCTCAGCTCTCCCCCAGGCACTGCCAGGCTGCCCTCAGCTCTCCCTGCAGCCTCCTCCAGGCTGCACAGCCCCAGCCCTCCCAGCCTGGCCCCCCAGGGGAGGCCCTGAGCCCCCTGCTCCCCCCCAGGCTGTGCCCCCTCACCTTGACCAGGGCAGAGTGCAGGTACATGTTGTGTGGCATGATGACAGCTCCCACGATGCCCACAGCCTGCTCCAGCTGGGGGGTGCCACAGTTGTGGCAGTAGGGGATGAAGAGGCCCTGCAGCACCTTCCCCTGGTCAGGTCTGACAGTGATGTACTGGGCAGGGAGAGAGGGGCAGGGAGAGAGGGGCAGGGAGAGAGGGGCAGGGGGTTGGTGACTCCTGGCAGCTGAGGCCCCCCAGGGGAGCAGAGGGCAAGCAGAGGGTGGCAGCTGCCTGCTGGGGCAGGGGGTGCCAGCCCCCTGGCAAGCAGGCAGGGCATGGGCACAGGGCAGAGCTTCAGCTGTCTTCAACTCACAGCCTCAGGGCAGGGGTTGGGCTGGAGAAGGCCTCCAAGGTCACCCAGAGACCCTCACCCCACCCCCACCATGGGCACCAAGGGGGCTGGGACCCCCCCAGGGATGGAGGCTCCACCAGCACCTCCCTGGGCAGCCTGGGCCAGGCCCTGGGCACCCTGCAGGGCAAGAAGTTGTTCCTCAAGGTCAACCTGGACCCCCCCTGGGGCAGCCTGAGGCCTTCCCCTCCTGTCCTGGCCCCAGAGCCCAACCCCCCCTGGCTCCAGGCTCCTCTCAGGCACTTGCAGGGAGCCAGGAGGTCTCCCCCCAGCCCTCTCCCCCAGCCCCTTCCCCAGCTCCCTTTGCCCTTCCCTGGCCCTGCTGCAGCCCTCAAAGTCCTCCTGGCCCTGAGGAGCCCAAGGCTGCCCCCAGGCTGCCAGCTGTGCCCCCCCAGTGCCCAGCCCAGGGGCACCATCCCTGCCCTGCTGCTGCTGCCCACAGCACTGCTGCTCCAAGCCTGGTGGCCTCCTTGCCCCCCTGGGCCCCCCCTGGCTCCTCTCCAGCTGCTGGCACCAACCCCCCCAGGGCAGCTCCCAGCCCCTCTCTGCCCCCAGCCTGGAGCCCTCCTGGGGGGGCTGGGAACCAAGGGCCCCCTGGGCACTGTCCCTCTGCTCCTGGGGTCTGCTGCTGCTTGGGCCCAGGGCTGGAGGGGGGAGGAGAGAGGAAGGGCAGCAGGGGGGGCTGGGAGAGGGGCTGGGGCTGGGAGAGGGGCAGGGGCAACAGGGGGGCTGGGGCAGGGGCAACAGGGGGCTGGGGCAGGGGCAGCAGGGGGGAGATGGGGCAGGAGCAGCAGGGGGGAGATGGGGCAGGGGCAGCAGGGGGGAGATGGGGCAGGGGCAGCAGGGGGGGAGATGGGGCAGGGGCAGCAGGGGGGAGATGGGGCAGGGGCAGCAGGGGGGGAGATGGGGCAGGGGCAGCAGGGGGGGAGATGGGGCAGGGGCAGCAGGGGGGAGATGGGGCAGGAGCAGCAGGGGAGAGATGGGGCAGCAGGGGGAGATGGGGCAGGGGCAGCAGGGGGGAGATGGGGCAGGGGCAGCAGGGGGGGAGATGGGGCAGGGGCAGCAGGGGGGGCTGGGGCAGCAGGGGGGGGATGGGGCAGGGGCAGCAGGGGGGGATGGGGCAGCAGGGGGGAGATGGGGCAGGGGCAGCAGGGGGGGATGGGGCAGGGGCAGCAGGGGGGAGATGGGGCAGGGGCAGCAGGGGGGAGATGGGGCAGGGGCAGCAGGGGGGAGATGGGGCTGGGGCAGCAGGGGGGGATGGGGCAGGGGCAGCAGGGGGGAGATGGGGCAGGGGCAGCAGGGGGGAGATGGGGCAGGGGCAGCAGGGGGGAGATGGGGCAGGGGCAGCAGGGGGGAGATGGGGCAGGGGCAGCAGGGGGCTGGGGGAGGGGCAGCAGTGAGGGATGGGGCAGCAGGGGGGAGATGGGGCAGCAGGGGGGGCTGGGGCAGGGGCAGCAGGGGGGGCTGGGGCAGCAGGGGGCTGGGGCTGGGGCAGCAGGGGGGGCTGGGGCAGGGGGTGCTGGGGGAGGGGCAGGCACCTCGTAACCGAAGGTCAGAGCCATGGTGGTGATCAGGAGCCCAAACAAAGCCTCCAGCTTGCGCAGGCCTGGGGCAAGGAGAGAGGAGCATCAGGGGCTGGAGAGGAGCAGGGGGCTGGGAGGCAGCCCGGGGCACGCAGGAGGAGGAGGAGGAGGAGGAGCTTACCGTATTTGTCCAGGAAGAGGAAGGCAAAGGTGTCAGCAATGGTGATCAGCACCCCCCCCCAGAGCGGGATCCTGCGGGGACAGCAGGCAGGCAGCGGCCTGAGCTCAGCAGGGCCGGGGGGGGGGGAGGGAGGCAGCACAGAGCTCAGCCCCTGCCCTGCCCAGGGACCCCTCCCCCCCAGCCCCAGGCTGCTCCAGGGCCTCATCCAGCCTGGCCCTCAGCACCCCCAGGCAGCCACAGCCTCCCTGGGCAGCCTGTGCCAGGCTCTCCCCAGCCTCCCTTCCTCCTCTCCACTCTCAGTCTCTCCTCTCCCAGCTCCAATCCATCCTCCCTCACCCTGACCCCTCCCCAGCTCCCTCCCCAGCTCCCCTGGAGCCTCTTCAGCTGCTGAAAGCTGCTCTGAGCTCTCCCTGCAGCCTTCTCCAGCCCCAACCCTCCCAGCCTGGCCCCCACAGGGGAGGCTCTGCAGCCTCTGCTCCGCTCTGTGGCCTCCTCTGGAGCCTCCCCAGCAGCTCCAGGTCCTCCCAGGGCTGGGGGCAGTGCTGAGGTCTGAGCAGGGCAGAGGGCAGAGTCCCCTCCCTGTGCTGCTGCTCTGCCTCCTGCTGCTGCAGCCCAGCTCAGGGCTGGCTTCTGGGCTGCCAAGTGACCACTGCTGGCTCCTGGGCACTCTGTCACCATCCCAGCCCTCTCCTGTCACCTCCAGGGGCAGGACCTCATTGCCCAAGGGTTTGTCTGCAGCCTCAGGAGCTGGGGCAGGGTCTGTGCCCTGCACACAGCTCAGGCCAGAGGCTCCTGTCCCCAGCCCAGCCTGGGAGCACCAGGAGGGGAGGAGGCCTGCAGGTGACTTGGTGCAGAGGGGCAGCCCCCTGCCCCCCTGGGCATTCCCAACCCTGCCTGACTTGGAACAGGGTTTGGAGAACCTGCAGCAGGGCTCTGGGGTGGCTCAGGCAGAGCTGAGGTCAGCCCCAGGCCCAGAGCGCTGCTCAGCCGGCAGCAGCAACTCAGCAGAGCTCAGCAGCAGCAAGCAGCAGCAGCTCAGCAGCAGCACAGCAGCAGCTCAACAGCAGCACAGCAGCAGCTCAGCAGCAGCTCAGCAGCAGCACAGCTCAGCAGCAGCTCAGCAGCAGCTCAGCAGCTCAGCAGCAGCTCAGCAGAGCTCAGCAGCAGCTCAGCAGCAGCTCAGCACAGCTCAGCAGCAGCTCAGCAGCAGCTCAGCAGCTCAGCAGCAGCACAGCTCAGCTCAGCAGCAGCTCAGCAGCAGCTCAGCAGCTCAGCAGCAGCACAGCAGCTCAGCAGCAGCACAGCAGCTCAGCAGCAGCACAGCACAGCTCAGCAGCAGCTCAGCAGCAGCTCAGCAGCTCAGCAGCAGCACAGCAGCTCAGCAGCAGCTCAGCAGCTCAGCAGCAGCTCAGCACAGCTCAGCAGCAGGCAGCAGCAGCTCAGCAGCACAGCTCAGCAGCAGCTCAGCAGCAGGCAGCAGCAGCACAGCAGCAGCTCAGGACAGCTCAGCAGCAGCTCAGCAGCAGCACAGCAGCAGCACAGCAGCAGCTCAGCAGCAGCTCAGCTCAGCACAGCTCAACACAGCAGCAGCTCAGCAGCAGCTCAGCACAGCTCAGCAGCAGCTCAGCAGCAGCTCAGCAGCAGCACAGCTCAGCAGCAGCTCAGCAGCAGCTCAGCACAGCAGCAGCTCAGCAGCAGCTCAGCTCAGCACAGCTCAGCAGCAGCTCAGCAGCAGCTCAGCTCAGCACAGCTCAGCACAGCAGCAGCTCAGCTCAGCAGCAGCTCAGCAGCAGCTCAGCAGCAGCACAGCAGCTCAGCAGCAGCTCAGCACAGCTCAGCAGCAGCTCAGCAGCAGGCAGCAGCAGCTCAGCAGCACAGCTCAGCAGCAGCTCAGCAGCAGCACAGCAGCAGCACAGCAGCAGCTCAGCAGCAGCTCAGCAGCAGCTCAGCAGCAGCTCAGCAGCAGCTCAGCAGCAGCTCAGCAGCAGCTCAGCACAGCTCAGCAGCAGCTCAGCAGCAGGCAGCAGCAGCTCAGCAGCACAGCTCAGCAGCAGCTCAGCAGCAGCACAGCAGCAGCACAGCAGCAGCTCAGCAGCAGCACAGCAGCAGCTCAGGACAGCTCAGCAGCAGCACAGCAGCAGCTCAGCAGCAGCACAGCAGCAGCACAGCAGCAGCACAGCAGCAGCTCAGCACAGCTCAGCAGCACAGCAGCAGCTCAGCAGCAGCTCAGCAGCAGCTCAGCTCAGCACAGCAGCAGCTCAGCACAGCTCAGCAGCAGCTCAGCAGCAGCTCAGCTCAGCACAGCAGCAGCTCAGCACAGCTCAGCAGCACAGCAGCAGCACAGCAGCAGCTCAGCAGCAGCTCAGCTCAGCACAGCAGCAGCTCAGCACAGCTCAGCAGCAGCTCAGCAGCAGCTCAGCTCAGCACAGCAGCAGCTCAGCTCAGCAGCAGCTCAGCAGCAGCTCAGCAGCAGCTCAGCAGCAGCTCAGCTCAGCACAGCAGCAGCTCAGCTCAGCACAGCAGCAGCTCAGCTCAGCAGCAGCTCAGCAGCAGCTCAGCAGCAGGCAGCAGCAGCTCAGCAGCAGCTCAGCAGCAGCACAGCAGCAGCTCAGCAGCAGCACAGCAGCAGCTCAGCACAGCTCAGCAGCAGCTCAGCAGCAGCACAGCTCAGCAGCAGCTCAGCAGCAGCTCAGCAGCTCAGCAGCAGCTCAGCACAGCTCAGCAGCAGGCAGCAGCAGCTCAGCAGCACAGCTCAGCAGCAGCTCAGCAGCAGCTCAGCAGCAGCACAGCAGCAGCTCAGGACAGCTCAGCAGCAGCTCAGCAGCAGCACAGCAGCAGCACAGCAGCAGCTCAGCAGCAGCTCAGCTCAGCACAGCTCAACACAGCAGCAGCTCAGCAGCAGCTCAGCACAGCTCAGCAGCAGCTCAGCAGCAGCTCAGCAGCAGCACAGCTCAGCTCAGCAGCAGCTCAGCAGCAGCTCAGCACAGCAGCAGCTCAGCAGCAGCTCAGCAGCAGCACAGCTCAGCTCAGCAGCAGCTCAGCAGCAGCTCAGCTCAGCTCAGCAGCAGCTCAGCAGCAGCTCAGCTCAGCAGCAGCTCAGCAGCAGCTCAGCACAGCTCAGCAGCAGCTCAGCAGCAGCTCAGCTCAGCACAGCTCAACACAGCAGCAGCTCAGCTCAGCAGCAGCTCAGCTCAGCACAGCAGCAGCTCAACTCAGCAGCAGCTCAGCAGCAGCTCAGCACAGCTCAGCAGCAGCTCAGCTCAGCACAGCAGCAGCTCAGCTCAGCAGCAGCTCAGCAGCAGCTCAGCAGCAGCTCAGCACAGCAGCAGCTCAGCTCAGCAGCAGCTCAGCAGCAGCTCAGCACAGCTCAGCAGCAGCTCAGCAGCAGCTCAGCAGCAGCTCAGCTCAGCACAGCTCAGCACAGCAGCAGCTCAGCTCAGCAGCAGCTCAGCAGCAGCTCAGCAGCAGCTCAGCAGCTCAGCAGCAGCTCAGCAGCAGCTCAGCAGCAGGCAGCAGCAGGCAGCAGCAGCTCAGCAGCACAGCTCAGCAGCAGCTCAGCAGCAGCTCAGCAGCAGGCAGCAGCAGCTCAGCAGCACAGCTCAGCAGCAGCTCAGCAGCAGCACAGCAGCAGCACAGCAGCAGCTCAGCAGCAGCTCAGCAGCAGCTCAGCAGCTCAGCAGCAGCTCAGCAGCAGCTCAGCAGCAGCTCAGCAGCAGCTCAGCACAGCAGCAGCTCAGCTCAGCAGCAGCTCAGCAGCAGCCAGCAGCAGCACAGCAGCACAGCAGCAGCAGCTCAGCTCAGCACAGCAGCAGCTCAGCAGCAGCTCAGCAGCAGCTCAGCTCAGCACAGCTCAGCACAGCTCAGCACAGCAGCAGCTCAGCTCAGCAGCAGCCAGCAGCAGCACAGCAGCACAGCAGCAGCTCAGCTCAGCACAGCTCAGCTCAGCAGCAGCTCAGCAGCAGCTCAGCAGCAGCTCAGCAGCAGCACAGCAGCAGCTCAGCACAGCTCAGCAGCAGCTCAGCAGCAGCACAGCAGCTGCAGCACAGCAGCTGCAGCACAGCAGCAGCTCAACAGCAGCACAGCACAGCTCAGCAGCAGCTCAGCAGCAGCACAGCAGCAGCTCAGCAGCAGCACAGCAGCAGCACAGCAGCAGCACAGCAGCAGCTCAGCAGCAGCACAGCAGCAGCTCAGCAGCAGCTCAGCAGCAGCTCAGCAGCAGCTCAGCAGCAGCACAGCAGCAGCACAGCAGCAGCACAGCAGCAGCTCAGCAGCAGCACAGCAGCAGCTCAGCAGCAGCTCAGCAGCAGCTCAGCACAGCTCAGCAGCAGCTCAGCAGCAGCTCAGCAGCAGCTCAGCAGCAGCTCAGCAGCAGCTCAGCACAGCTCAGCAGCAGCTCAGCACAGCTCAGCAGCAGCTCAGCAGCAGCTCAGCAGCAGCTCAGCAGCAGCTCAGCACAGCTCAGCAGCAGCTCAGCAGCAGCAGCACAGCAGCAGCTCAGCAGCAGCTCAGCAGCTCAGCAGCAGCTCAGCAGCAGCACAGCAGCAGCTCAGCACAGCTCAGCAGCACAGCAGCAGCTCAGCAGCTCAGCAGCAGCTCAGCAGCAGCTCAGCAGCAGCTCAGCAGCAGCTCAGCACAGCTCAGCAGCAGCTCAGCACAGCTCAGCAGCACAGCAGCAGCTCAGCAGCACAGCAGCAGCTCAGCACAGCTCAGCAGCAGCTCAGCAGCAGCTCAGCAGCAGCTCAGCAGCAGCTCAGCAGCAGCACAGCAGCAGCACAGCACAGCTCAGCAGCAGCTCAGCACAGCTCAGCAGCAGCTCAGCAGCAGCTCAGCAGCAGCACAGCAGCAGCACAGCACAGCTCAGCAGCAGCTCAGCACAGCTCAGCAGCAGGCAGCAGCAGCTCAGCACAGCTCAGCAGCAGCTCAGCACAGCTCAGCAGCAGGCAGCAGCAGCTCAGCAGCAGCTCAGCACAGCTCAGCAGCAGCTCAGCACAGCTCAGCAGCAGCTCAGCACAGCTCAGCAGCAGCTCAGCACAGCTCAGCAGCAGGCAGCAGCAGCTCAGCACAGCTCAGCAGCAGCACAGCAGCAGCTCAGCACAGCTCAGCACAGCTCAGCAGCAGCTCAGCACAGCTCAGCACAGCTCAGCAGCAGCTCAGCACAGCTCAGCAGCAGGCAGCAGCAGCTCAGCACAGCTCAGCAGCAGCACAGCAGCAGCTCAGCACAGCTCAGCACAGCTCAGCAGCAGCTCAGCACAGCTCAGCAGCAGGCAGCAGCAGCTCAGCAGCAGCTCAGGACAGCTCAGCAGCAGCTCAGCAGCAGCCCAGCTCAGCAGCAGCTCAGCTCAGCTCAGCAGCAGCTCAGCACAGCTCAGCAGCAGCACAGCAGCAGCACAGCTCAGCAGCACAGCTCAGCAGCAGCACAGCACAGCTCAGCAGCAGCTCAGCAGCAGCTCAGCAGCACAGCTCAGCAGCACAGCTCAGCAGCAGCACAGCACAGCTCAGCACCAGCTCAGCACCAGCTCAGCTCAGCAGCACAGCTCAGCAGCAGCTCAGCAGCAGAGGCTGAGTCACCGCAGCCAGCAGGAAGGGCTCTGCTGACTCAGCCTCCCCAGGCAGCCCAGCTGAGCTCAGCCCAGGGCTGCAGGACACCCCAGGCCACTTGGCTGAGGCTGGAGGGCAGAGGGCAGCCCCAGGCAGGGGCTGCAGCTGCTGAGCAGCAGGACTCACTTGCCCATGGAGAGCAGGTTGATGGCGATGGCCGAGCCGATGACCTCCTGCATGTCGGAGCCGATGATGGCCAACTCCACCATCAGCCAGAGCAGGATCCTGGGCACCTGGGGCAGGGAACAGCCACAGCTGCTCAGGAGGGGCCCAGCAGCCCCTGCAGCTGCCCCAGCTCAGCCTGGGGGCGTGGGGATGGCCCCCCCCAGCCGTGGCTGTGGTGTGGAAGGCGGGCAGGGAATCGCAGGGGGTGGGCAGGGACCCTCCCGAGGGCATCGACCCCCCAGGGGCATCCTGCCCAGCCCCCTGCCAGGGGCAGAGCCAGCTCCAGCTCCAGAGCAGCTTGCTCAGAGTCCCACAGAGCCTGAGCTTGGCTGTCCCCAGGGGTGGAGGCTCCAGCACAGCCCTGGGCAGCCTGTGCCAGGCTCTGCCTGTGCAGAGCTGCTCCTGATGCCCAACCTAAGCCCAGCCTGAGCCCAGCCTGCCCAGTGCCCAACCACTGCCCCTGAGCTTCTGCTTCTGAGCAGTCCCTCCCCAGCTCTCCTGGAGCCCCTGCAGACATTGAACTGCAGCTCTAAGGCCTCCCTGAGGCACTTCCACAAGCCAAGGCCCTGCCCTCCATGCCCTGAGCTGGGAAAGGCCCCAGGGGATGTCTCACACGGGCAGGACAATGACAAGCCTCAGGTGCTGGATGAGAGACATCAAACTGGGCACAGCCTGGACTTCCCCAGGGCCCTGCCCCAAGGCAAAGCCTCCCTCAGCTGCAGCTGAGCAGGACCTGGAGCCCCTCCTGGCACAGGACCTGGGGGCAAGGGCTGGGAGGGACAGGGTGAGGGAGGATGGACTGGGGCTGGAGAGGAGAGGCTGAGAGTGGAGAGGAGGAAGGAAGGCTGGGGAGAGCCTGGCACAGGCTGCCCAGGGAGGCTGCGGCTGCCTCCTGCCTGGAGGTGTTCCAGGCCAGGCAGGAGGGGGATGGGATGGGGATGGGGATGGGATGGGGATGGGGATGGGATGGGGATGGGGATGGGATGGGGATGGGGATGGGATGGGGAGGGGAGGGGGATGGGGAGGGGAGGGGGATGGGGAGGGGAGGGGGATGGGGAGGGGAGGGGGATGGGGAGGGGAGGGGGATGGGGAGGGGAGGGGGGATGGGGAGGGGAGGGGGATGGGGAGGGGAGGGGACTGGGGAGGGGAGGGGGATGGGAGGAGGCGCGGGGATGGGGCGGCGAGGGGATGGGGAGGAGAGGGGATGGGGAGGAGAGGGGCTGGGGAGGAGAGGGGGATGGGATAGACCAGGTCTGGAAGAGACCCTTTGGGATCACCAAGTCCCCCCTCTCCCCAGCCACCCATCTGAGCAACTCAGCCATGGCACCAAGGGCCTCAGCCAGGCTCCTCCTGAACACCTCCAGGGCTGGGACTCCACCACCCCCCCTGGGCAGCACATCCCAGGGCCAATCTCTCTCTCTGGGAAGAATTCCCTCCTCCCCTCCAGCCTCAACCTCCCCTGGCACAGCTTGAGACTGTGTCCTCTTGTTCTGGAGCCCAGCCCCATGGCAGGGGCTTGGAGCTGGCTGAGCCCTGAGCTGCCTCCCAGCCTGAGCCCTGAGCTCCTTCCCAGCCTGAGCCCTGAGCCCCTTCCCAGCCTGAGCCCTGAGCCCCCTCCTAGCCTGAGCCCTGAGCTCCCTCCCAGCCTGGGCCCTGAGCTCCCTCCCAGCCTGGGCCCTGAGCCCCTCCCAGCCTGAGCCCTGAGCTCCCTCCCAGCCTGAGCCCTGAGCACCTTCCCAGCCTGAGCCCTGAGCTCCCTCCCAGCCTGAGCCCTGAGCACCTTCCCAGCCTGAGCCCTGAGCACCTTCCCAGCCTGAGCCCTGAGCACCTTCCCAGCCTGAGCCCTGAGCTCCCTCCCAGCCTGAGCCCTGAGCCCCCTCCCAGCCTGAGCCCTGAGCCCCCTCCCAGCCTGAGCCCTGAGCCCCTTCCCAGCCTGAGCCCTGAGCCCCCTCCCAGCCTGAGCCCTGAGCTCCCTCCCAGCCTGAGCCCTGAGCCCCCTCCCAGCCTGAGCCCTGAGCCCCCCTCCCAGCCTGAGCTGAGCCCCCTCCCAGCCTGAGCCCTGAGCTCCTTCCCAGCCTGAGCCCTGAGCTCCCTCCCAGCCTGAGCCCTGAGCCCCTCCCAGCCTGAGCTGAGCCCCCTCCCAGCCTGAGCCCTGAGCTCCTTCCCAGCCTGAGCCTGAGCCCCCTCCCAGCCTGAGCCCTGAGCCCCCTCCCAGCCTGAGCCCCTGAGCTCCTTCCCAGCCTGAGCCCTGAGCCCCCTCCCAGCCTGAGCCCCTGAGCCCCCCTCCCAGCCTGAGCCCTGAGCTCCTTCCCAGCCTGAGCCCTGAGCTCCTTCCCAGCCTGAGCCCTGAGCTCCCTCCCAGCCTGAGCCCTGAGCCCCCTCCCAGCCTGAGCCCTGAGCCCCTTCCCAGCCTGAGCCCTGAGCCCCTTCCCAGCCTGAGCCCTGAGCCCCCTCCCAGCCTGAGCCCTGAGCCCCTTCCCAGCCTGAGCCCTGAGCTCCTTCCAGCCTGGGCCCTGAGCTCCTTCCCAGCCTGAGCCCTGAGCTCCCTCCCAGCCTGAGCCCTGAGCCCCCTCCCAGCCTGAGCCCTGAGCCCCTTCCCAGCCTGAGCCCTGAGCCCCTTCCCAGCCTGAGCCCCTGAGCCCCCTCCCAGCCTGAGCCCTGAGCCCCTTCCCAGCCTGAGCCCTGAGCTCCTTCCCAGCCTGGGCCCTGAGCTCCTTCCCAGCCTGGGCCCTGAGCCCCCTCCCAGCCTGAGCCCTGAGCTCCCTCCCAGCCTGAGCCCTGAGCCCCCTCCCAGCCTGAGCCCTGAGCCCCCTCCCAGCCTGAGCCCTGAGCCCCCCTCCCAGCCTGAGCCCTGAGCTCCTTCCCAGCCTGAGCCCTGAGCTCCTTCCCAGCCTGAGCCCTGAGCCCCCTCCCAGCCTGAGCCCTGAGCTCCTTCCCAGCTTGAGCCCTGAGCTCCTTCCCAGCCTGAGCCCTGAGCTCCTTCCCAGCCTGAGCCCTGAGCTCCCTCCCAGCCTGAGCCCTTCCATGACCAAACCTCTCCTCAAGCAGCAGCCCCCCTGAGCTCCCTCCCAGGCAGCCCTTGGCACTGCCTGGGCAGCAGGGGCCCCTGGCAAGGGGGACTCCTCAGCCAGCCCTGCCCAGGGCCCTGCCCCAGTGCCACCTACCTTGTGGTACTGCCTGTGGCAGACCTCAGCCAGTGCAGCCCTGTCACCACCCCCAGCCTGGCCGCCAGCCGCTGCAGCAGCAGCCCGATGATGGTCGCCAGCATCAGCACCCAGAGCAGCTGTGGAGGGACAGGGGGCAGGGAGGTGATGGTCCCAGGGCCACAGGGAGCTCTGCACCCTGCCCAGCCCCTCCCCACCCCCCAGGCCACCTCTGCTGGAGGCTAAGGCTCCAGAAGCAGAGCCCAGGAGCCGCGGCCGGAGGGGCCCAGGGGCTGCCTGCGGCGCAGCAGCGATGGCCCCGGGGGGGCTGCCCAGCCCCAGCCCCAGCCCCGGGGGTCCTGCCCTCACCTTGAAGCCTGCCACAGCCCCTGACTGCAGGTCAGACTCGATGTTGCCAGGGTCCAGGTAGGCAATGCTCATCAGGAAGCCAGGCCCCGTGAAGGCCCAGAGCTTGCGGAAGCTGAAGCAGGATTGCTGCGGGGGAGAGCAGGGCGCAGGCTGCAGCGGGGCTGCAAGGGGACCTCTGGGGAGCACCCAGGGCAGGGCACCCAGGGACACACCCAGAGGAGGCTTCCCAGCCTCCCTGGGCAGCCTGCTGCAGCCTCACACCGAAGGGTTCCTCCTCCTGCCCGGAGGCAGCTTCCTGCGGGGCCAGGTTTGTGCCCAGCACCCCCGGTCCTGTCCCTGGGGACCACTGAGAAGAGTCTGGCCCATCCCCCTGACACCCAGCCCGGATGAGATCCTCCCCCTCAGCCTCCTCCTCCTCCTCCTCTCCTGGCTGCCCACCCCCCAGCTCTCTCAGCTCCTCGTGGGAGCTGCTCCAGAGCCCTCAGCACCTTCAGGGGCCCTGGGCTGGGCTCCCTCCAGCAGCTCTTTGTCCTCCTTCCGCTGGGGAGCCCAGACCTGGGCCCAGTGCTGCAGCTGAGGCCTCCCCAGGGCACAGCAGGCAGCAGCAGATCCTCCCTCTCCTGATGCCCCCCAGGCTGCCCCTGCCCCCCTTGGCCACCAGGTCTCCCTGCAGGCTCAGGGCAGCCTGGTGCCCAGCAGCACTCCCAGCTCCTGCTGCCCATCCCCACAGACCTCCCTCCAGGGCTTGGCCTTCACCTCCTCGCTGCCCCAGCAGACGAGGTCAGACCTGGGTCCTGCCTCCCACCCCAAACCCTTCAGCAACCTCTGGCCCTCATCTAAAGGCTTTAGGGTCAAGAGGCAGCCAAGGAGAGGCCCTAGGGTGGGAGATGACCTCCCCCAGGGCCTGCAGGGGCAGCTGCTGCCTGGGTGCTTCACCCAAAGCCAAGAGAGGAGCTGGGACAAGGCAGAGGCCAGCTCCAGCTCCTCTCCTTGATAAGGGAACAAAAGGACCAAGGTCTCTCCTCCCCTGGGGCGACAGACCAGGCCCAGACCTTGCTGCTGGAGCTGCTCAGCAAACCCTGAGCCATGAATCATTAACTGCACAGCAAGCACAGAGCCTGCACCACCCTGCCGGGCCGGGCAGACCCCAGCCCCCTCCCTGGAGGTGTCCAAGGCCAGGCTGGATGAGGCCCTGAGCAGCCTGGGCTGCTGGGAGGGGTCCCTGCCCGTGGCTGAGCTCTGAGCTCCCTCCCAGCCCCATCCTGGGGTTCTCCCCCAGACCTCCCTCCAGCAGCCCCCTGCCCACCCCCACGCCAGGGGAGGTGGGGGGCCCAGCAGCCAGGGGGCAGGGGGGCTGAGCCCCCAGGCTCAGGGGGCTGGGGGGAGGTTCCTCACTCACTGTTTCATCCTCGGGGATGGGAACCTTGCTGTCGAAGTAGGTGGTGAAAGGCTCCTCGGAGCCCTCGGGTGGCTGCAGGGGGTTCCTGCTGCTGGATATGGTGCTGACCACCTCCCCCTGCTCCCCAGGGGCAGCATCTGGGGGGGAGAGGGGCAGAGAGTCACAGGAGGCTTGGAAGGGACCTCTGGAGAGCATCCAGTCCAGAGCTGGGCACCCAGGAACACATCCCGGGGCGGGGGGGGGCTTGGAAGCCTCCAGAGAAGCAGAAGAGGAAGGAGGGAAAACCACTGGAGGCAGAGGAGAACTTGGCAGGGGCCTGGCAAGAGCCAGAGGCAGAGCAAAAGGCAGCCAGGCAGCGCTAATTAAGGTCATTAAGAGCCAAGGAAGTGCAAGTCCCTGAGCCCCCTCCCCAGCCCTCCCCTGTCCCACAGCCCGAGGAGGCAGCTGCCCGGGGGCTGAGCCCCCCAAGCGCCCCTGGGGCAGCCCCAGAGCCCTACCCTGGAGCCCTGCCCCGGAGCCTGAGCTCCCCAAGCACCCCTGGGGCAGCCCTGGAGCCCTGCCCCGGAGCCTGAGCCCCCCAAGTGCCCTGGGGCAGCCCTGGAGCCCTGCCCTGGAGCCTGAGCTCCCCAAGCGCCCCTGGGGCAGCCCCAGAGCCCTGCCCCAGAGCCTGAGCTCCCCAAGTGCCCCTGGGGCAGCCCCAGAGCCCTGCCCCAGAGCCCTGCCCTGGAGCCTGAGCCCCCCAGGCGCCCCTGGGGCAGCCCCAGAGCCCTGCCCCAGAGCCCTGCCCCAGAGCCTGAGCTCCCCAAGCGCCCCTGGGGCAGCCCCAGAGCCCTGCCCCGGAGCCTGAGCTCCCCAAGTGCCCCTGGGGCAGCCCAGAGCCCTGCCCCAGAGCCCTGCCCCGGAGCCTGAGCTCCCCAAGCGCCCCTGGGGCAGCCCCAGAGCCCTGCCCCAGAGCCCTGCCCCGGAGCCTCGGCTCCCAGCAGCCCTGCCCCGGGGGCTGAGCTCCCGGCTGAGCTCTGCCCTGCTGCGGGATCCCGGCCCCCTCCGGGGCACGGAGGGCAGGGGGCAGCCAGGGGGCAGCCAGGGGGCAGCCAGGGGGCAGCCAGGGGGCAGCCAGGGGGCAGCCAGGGGGCAGCCAGGGGGCAGCCAGGACGCCCCCCGCAGCCTCCCCCCTGCTCCTCGGCCGGCAGCAGGGGCGGCCCCGGGGGCTCTCCAGGAGAGCTGCGGAGCTCAACCCCCCCCGGGAAGGGCTGCAGGGCTGCTCCAGCCGGCGGCAGACCTCTTGCCCCGGCTTCAAACCTGCCCCTGCCCCCCCGGGGCTACTGCCTGCCCCCCCTGCCCCCCAACCCTGCCTGCCACCCTGCCCTCCGGGCTGCTGCCAGCCCCCTGCCCCCCAACCCTGCCTGCCCCCCAGGCTGCTGCCTGCCCCCCGGGCTGCTGCCTGCCCCCCGGGCTGCTGCCTGCCCCCCTGCCCCCCGACCCCCGGGCTGCTGCCTGCCCCCCAGGCTGCTGCCAGCACCCTGCCCCCCAACCCCCGGCTGCTTTCTGCCCCCCGACCCCCAGGCTGCTGCCAGCCCCCCTGCCCCCCGACCCCCGGCTGCCCCCCTGGGCTGCTGCCAGCCCCCTGCCCCCCGGGCTGCCGCCTGCCCCCCTGCCCCGGACCCCCGGCTGTCCCCCTGGGCTGCTACCTGCCCCCCGTTCCTCCCGACTCTGACTGCCCCCCCGACCCCCGGCTGCTTCCTGCCCCCCGGGCTGCTGCAAGCCCCCTGTCCCCCGACCCTGCCTGCCCCCCTGCCCCCCCCGGGCTGCTGCCTGCTCCCGAGCCCCCCGGGCTGCTTCCTGTCCCACTCCTGCCGCCAGCCCCCCTGCCCCCCGGCTTTCCCCTGCTCCCGACCCCTGGCTGTTGCCGACCCGCTGTGCCCCCAGCTGCCCCCTGCCCCCCGGCTGCCCCCTAACCCCCGGCTGCCCCTAACCCCCTGCCCCCCGGCTGCCGCCCCCTGCCCCCCGCCCCCCAGCGCCGCTCACTCCGGTCCCGCCGCGGCATGCCGAGGAGCGGCAGAGTCGGCAGCGCTCCGCCTGGCCTAGAGGAGGAGAAGCCGACCCCGGGCGGCTCTTTTACCCAGCTGCTGATTGCATCATCAGAGCAAACTCCTCCTCCTCCTCCTCCTCCTCCCTGCCCCCCCCCGGCACCCCGGCACCCGCCTGCCCCAGCAGCCACAGGGCAGGAGACCTCGGGCTGCACAGGATGGGCTGGTTCCTCCCGATGGACAGGGCTGGGGAGCAGCTCCAGGGGCTGGAAGGGCTGGGGAAGGAGCTGCAGGGGCTGCAGGGCTGGGGAAGGAGCTCCAGGGGCTGCAGGGCTGGGGAAGGAGCTCCAGGGGCTGCAGGGCTGGGGAAGGAGCTGCAGGGGCTGGAAGGGCTGGGGAAGGAGCTGCAGGGGCTGGAAGGGCTGGGGAAGGAGCTGCAGGGGCTGGAAGGGCTGGGGAAGGAGCTCCAGGAGCTGCAGGGCTGGGGAGCAGCTCCAGGGGCTGGAAGGGCTGGGGAAGGAGCAGCAGGGGCTGCAGGGCTGGGAAGGAGCTCCAGGAGCTGCAGGGCTGGGGAAGGAGCTCCAGGAGCTGCAGGGCTGGGGAAGGAGCTCCAGGAGCTGCAGGGCTGGGGAAGGAGCTGCAGGGGCTGGAAGGGCTGGGGAAGGAGCTGCAGGGGCTGGAAGGGCTGGGGAAGGAGCTCCAGGAGCTGCAGGGCTGGGGAAGGAGCTCCAGGAGCTGCAGGGCTGGGGAAGGAGCTCCAGGAGCTGCAGGGCTGGGGAAGGAGCTGCAGGGGCTGCAGGGCTGGGGAAGGAGCTCCAGGGGCTGGAAGGGCTGGGGAAGGAGCTCCAGGGGCTGCAGGGCTGGGAAGAGCTCCAGGAGCTGCAGGGCTGGGGAAGGAGCTGCAGGGGCTGGAAGGGCTGGGGAAGGAGCTGCAGGGGCTGGAAGGGCTGGGGAAGGAGCTCCCAGGGGCTGGAAGGGCTGGGGAAGGAGCTCCAGGGGCTGGAAGGGCTGGGGAAGGAGCTCCAGGGGTTGGAAGGGCTGGGGAAGGAGCTCCAGGAGCTGCAGGGCTGGGGAAGGAGCTCCAGGAGCTGCAGGGCTGGGGAAGGAGCTGCAGGGGCTGGAAGGGCTGGGGAAGGAGCTGCAGGGGCTGGAAGGGCTGGGGAAGGAGCTGCAGGGGCTGGAAGGGCTGGGGAAGGAGCTCCAGGGGCTGAAGGGCTGGGGAAGGAGCTCCAGGGGCTGCAGGGCTGGGGAAGGAGCTGCAGGGGCTGGAAGGGCTGGGAAGGAGCTCCAGGGGCTGCAGGGCTGGGGAAGGAGCTCCAGGGGCTGCAGGGCTGGGGAAGGAGCTGCAGGGGCTGTAAGGGCTGGGGAGCAGCTCCAGGGGCTGGAAGGGCTGGGGAAGGAGCTCCAGGGGCTGGAAGGGCTGGGGAAGGAGCTGCAGGGGCTGGAAGGGCTGGGGAAGGAGCTCCAGGTGCTGCAGGGCTGGGGAAGGAGCTCCAGGGGCTGTAAGGGCTGGGGAAGGAGCTCCAGGGGCTGCAGGGCTGGGGAAGGAGCTCCAGCGGCTGGAAGGGCTGGGGAAGGAGCTGCAGGGGCTGGAAGGGCTGGGGAAGGAGCTCCAGCGGCTGGAAGGGCTGGGGAAGGAGCTGCAGGGGCTGGAAGGGCTGGGGAAGGAGCTCCAGGGGCTGTAAGGGCTGGGGAGCAGCTCCAGGGGCTGCAGGGCTGGGGAAGGAGCTCCAGGGGCTGTAAGGGCTGGGGAGCAGCTCCAGGGGCTGCAGGGCTGGGGAAGGAGCTGCAGGGGCTGCAGGGCTGGGGAAGGAGCTGCAGGGGCTGGAAGGGCTGGGGGAAGGAGCTCCAGGGGCTGGAAGGGCTGGGGAGCAGCTCCAGGGGCTGGAAGGGCTGGGGAAGGAGCTCCAGGGGCTGGAAGGGCTGGGGAAGGAGCTCCAGGGGCTGGAAGGGCTGGGAAGGAGCTGCAGGGGCTGGAAGGGCTGGGGAAGGAGCTCCAGGGGCTGGAAGGGCTGGGAAGGAGCTCCAGGGGCTGGAAGGGCTGGGGAAGGAGCTCCAGGGGCTGGAAGGGCTGGGGAAGGAGCTCCAGGGGCTGGAAGGGCTGGGGAAGGAGCTCAGGGGCTGCAGGGCTGGGGAAGGAGCTCCAGGGGCTGGAAGGGCTGGGAAGG
>NW_027143926.1:0-45131 GCF_026170545.1 Melanerpes formicivorus
AGTCCTTGGGGGTCCTGGGCTGAGCCCTTAGGGGTCCTGGGCTGAGCCTTTGGGGGTCCTGGGCTGAGCCCTTGGGGGTCCTGGGCTGAGCCCCCAGGGGGCCTGGGCTGAGCCCTTGGGGGTCCTGGGCTGAGTCCTTGGGGGTCCTGGGCTGAGCCCTTAGGGGTCCTGGGCTGAGTCCTTAGGGGTCCTGGGCTGAGTCCTTGGGGGTCCTGGGCTGAGTCCCTGGGGGTCCTGGGCTGAGCCCTTAGGGGTCCTGGGCTGAGTCCTTGGGGGTCCTGGGCTGAGCCCCCAGGGGGCCTGGGCTGAGCCCTTGGGGGTCCTGGGCTGAGTCCTTGGGGGTCCTGGGCTGAGCCCTTGGGGGTCCTGGGCTGAGTCCTTGGGGGTCCTGGGCTGAGCCTTTGGGGGTCCTGGGCTGAGTCCTTAGGGGTCCTGGGCTGAGCTCAGGCTCAGGCTCAGGCTCAGTCTCAGGCTGTGTCTCTGGCTCAGGCTCAGGCTCAAGCCCAGGCTCAGGCTCAGTCTCTGTCTCTCTTTCTGTCTCAGGCTCTGCCAGCTGCAGCAGGGGGAGGTTGTGGTTTCCTTCAGTGGTCCTGAGCTGGGCAGCAGCTTCCTGGGGGCTCCTGGGCTGGGAGAGCTGCAGAGGGGGCAGCCGGGGGGGGGGCCAGGGGCAGAGGGGATGCCAGGAGTGCAGCCTGGGAGCAGGGCAGCACAGCCCCCCCCTGCCCCTCACTGCTTCAGGGCCTCCTCTTCCTCCATGGGCTCCTCCTGGGGCCTGCAGGGGGAGGAAGGAGGCACGGGGGGGGGGTGAGGAGGAGGCTTCTGTGGCCCCCCCTGAGCCCTCCCAGCACCCAGAGGCCCTCTGCAGCTGCCCCCCCAGGGCCACAGAGGCTCTGCTGAGCATCAGAGGTGGTGCTGGGAGGAGACCCTTCCCCCCCAGCCCCCAGCCCCCAGCCTGCCCCCAGGCCAGGAGGATTTGCTCTGCTTTGGGGGGGGTTGGGGAAGAGCTCAGCCCTCAGTGTCCCCCCCTGGAAGCCAACCCAGGTCTCCTCTCCTGCTGGCTTCAGGGCCTCAGCCCAGCCCCCCCTGGGGCCAAGGCTGCTGGGGGCAGGAGCAGAGCTGCTGGGGGTGGGGGGGTGGGGGCAGCTTGGTTGCTCCTTCTGCCCCCAGCACCTCAGGAAGTGTCCCAGGCTGCCCCCCAGGAGCTGCTGCTGCCCAGGGAGGTGCTGCAGGTCCCAGCCCTGCAGGCTGAGGGCTCAGCAGTGCCCTGAGCAGCCTGGGGAGCTCCCTGCTGACTCCAGGGGGGGAGCTCTGGAGGGCCCTGGGGGCTCCCTCCCCACCCAAACCACTTCCCCTGGCTGCAGGCTGGGAGCCTCCCCCCTGAAGCCAGCCCCCCTGAGGGGCAGGAGAGGTGCTGGGGGGGGCTGGGGGGGGGGTGGCAGAGATGGGGGGGGAGGGGCTGGAGGGGAGGCAGAGGCAGTGGGGAGCTGCTGGAGGGCCTCTGGGGATCACTTTGTCCCTCTGGAGATCAACTGCTCCAGGCAGGATCCACCCAGGGCTGGGCTCAGGGAGGGGGAAGGGTCTGGGGGTGAGGGAAGCAGAGGTGCTGGAGGGATGCTTGAGCTGGTGGAGAGGTGCTGGAGGGATGCTGGAGATGCTGGGGAGGTGCTGGGGGGCTGGCAGTGGTGAGAGGGTCCTGGAGGACCTCTGGGGATCACTTTGGCCCCATGGAGATCAACTGCTCCAGGCAGGATCCACCCAGGGCTGGGCTGAGGGAGTGAGGAGGGTTTGGGGGTGAGGGAAGGAGAGGTGCTGGGGGGAGGGCAGAGCTGCTGGGGAGGGGCTGGAGGGATGGCAGAGGCAGTGAGGAGCTGCTGGAGGGCCTCTGGGGCTCTCCCTGTCCCACTGGAGATCATCTGCTCCAGGCAGGATCCACCCAGGGCTGGGCCTGAGGGAGGGGGAAGGGTCTGGGGGTGAGGGAAGGAGAGAGCTGGGGGGAGGGCAGAGGGGCTGGGGAGGGGCTGGGGGGCTGCCAGTGGGGGAGGGGGGGCTGCAGCACTCACCTCTGCTCCACCAGCACAGCCACTGAGAGGGAGGCCAAGGCTGTGACAGCCTCCACCTCCTCTGCCTCGTGGTGCTGAGCCTCCAGGAAGGAGCAGCCCAGCCTGGGGGCGCAGCGCTGCAAGGCCACCCAGTACTTACCTGCGGGGGGGGGAGAGGCGCTCAGGGGAGGGGGCATCACCCCCAGCCCCCAGCAGGGGGAGGAGGAGGATGGAGGGGTGGGGAGAGGGCACTGCCAGGCCCCAGGGTGGGGAGGGAAGGCTCCCAGCTGGCCCGGGGGGGGGGGACACTCACTCTGGACCTGCAGCACTGCCTCCAGCGAGCGCACGGCGTTGGGGTTGGGCTTCTGCCTCAGGCTCTCCTCTGGCAGAGGCTCCAGCTGCCAGACAGCAGGGGCAGGGAGGTGAGGAGGAGGAGGAGGAGGAGGAAGCAGTGGCCCAGGGCCGGGCTCTGGGCCCCCCCTTGCCCCCTCACCTCGTCCCCCAGCAGGGCTGAGACGCAAGCCTCGGAGGCGTCGCAGATGGCAGTCAGGTCGTGGCCCCCCTCCAGGGCCAGCACCACAGCCCCCCCAGCCAGGCTCATCAGCTGCTTGGTCAGGTAGCCAAAGCCTGCAGGGGGAAGCCCAAAGGGCAGCTTGGGCAACCTCCCTGCCCCCTGAGCTGCTCACCACCAACCCCCCCCCGGGGAAGGTCTTCCCCTTCGCTCCCTGGAGCGCTGCCAGGGCTGGGTGGGCAGTGGGGGTGAGCCCGGGGGGGGCTGGAGGGCTGCCTGCCCCCTCCTTACATTTAGCAGAGACTCTGTAGCCCCCCAGGGGTGGGGGGTGGCCAGCAGCAGCGTCAAAGCCGGCAGAGACCAGCACCAGGTCGGGGCTGAACTCCTGGGCGATCGGCATCACCACGCTCCTGGGGGAGAGAGGGCAGCTGGGGAGGGGGCTGGGGGCTGGCAGCCTGCAGCAGGGCAGCCCCAGGGGGGCTCTGAGCAGTGCTGGGCAGGAGCTGAAGGAGCTCTGGGGGTGGGCAAGGGGCTGGGGCCAGACTCTGCTGAGTGGTGCCCAGGGGCACAGAGTGGAGCCCAGGAGGAGGAACTTTGGGGTGAGGCTGCTGGGGGCCTGGGGCAGCCCAGGGAGGAGCAGAGACTGAGCCCTGGGGCTGGCAGCCTGCAGCAGAGCAGCCCCAGGGGGGCTCTGAGCAGTGCTGGGCAGGAGCTGAAGGAGCTCTGGGGGGTGGGCAAGGGGCTGGGGCTGGCAGCTGCCCAGTGGTGCCCAGGGCCAGCCCAAGGGGGCACAGAGTGGAGCCCAGCAGGGGAAGGTTGTTTGGGGTGAGGCTGCTGGGGGCCTGGAGCTGCCCAGGGAGGCTGTGGAGAGCTTCCAACCCCCCCTGGGCACTGTGCCCCCTGGGCAGGCTGCTGGGGGGAGCCCTGCTGGGGCAGGGGGGGGGTTGGGGGAGCTGCAGAGGGTGGAGAGGGCTGCAGGGGGGGCTGAGGGGGGCAGCAGGAAGGGTACCTGAAGGCAGCCAGGTACTCAGGGTCACCCATGGGGGGGTCCAGGCCTCCAGTCCAGGCTATGTTGATGTTAAATCCCTCACCAGGGCCAGCACCAACCTGCAAGAGACACAGAGGAGAAGAGCTGAAGGGGGCCTGGGGGGGAGCCTGGAGCTGAGGCAGCAGCCCCTGGAGCCCTCGAGCCCTCCCCCCAGCCCCCAGCCCCTGCCCTGTGCCCCTGCTGCCAGCTGGGGGTTGGCTGGGGAGAGGCAGCAGCAGGCTGCAGGGAGAAGGCTGCAAGCAAAAGGGAGCAGGCAGCAGGCTGCAGGCAGCAGGCAGCAGGCAGCAGGGAGCAGGGAGCAGGCAGCAGGGAGCAGGGAGCAGGCAGCAGGGACCAGGCAGCAGGCTGCAGGGAACAGGGAGCAGGCAGCAGCTGCAGGGAGCAGGGAGCAGGCAGCAGGCTGCAGGCAGCAGACAGCAGGCTGCAGGCAGCAGGCTGCAGGGAGCAGGGAACAGGCAGCAGGGAGCAGGGAGAAGGCTGCAAGCAAAAGGGAGCAGGCAGCAGGCTGCAGGCTGCAGGGAACAGGGAGCAGGGAGCAGGCAGCAGGCTGCAGGGAGCAGGGAACAGGCAGCAGGGAGCAGGGGAGCAGGCAGCAGGGAGCAGGCAGCAGGGAGCAGGCAGCAGGCAGCAGGGAGCAGGCAGCAGGGAGCAGGCAGCAGGCTGCAGGGAGCAGGCTGCAGGGAGCAAGGAACAGGCAGCAGGGAGCAGGCAAGCAAGCCTGTGCCCAGCCCCCTGGGGGATGCCCCAGCCCCTGGCACCTCATCTCTTCTGCCCCCCCAGCCCCTGGCACCTCATCTGCCGCCCCTGTGCCCCCCGGCACCTCGTCTGCCCCCCCCCCCCTGCCCCTGGCACCTCGTCTGCCCCCCCCCCGTGCCCCCTGGCACCTCGTCTGCCCCCCCTGCCCCCCAGCACCTCGTCTGCCCCCCCGTGCCCTCCCTGTGCCCCCCCTGCCCCCTGGCACCTCGTCTGCCGCCCCGCTGCCCGGGAAGAAGTTGCCGTCGTCGTGGCGGTGCAGGGAGATGTAGAGCACCTCAGGGTCCCTGTAGAAGATCTGCTGGGTGCCATTGCCGTGGTGCACGTCCTGGGGGGGGCAGGGGGGGGACACCCCCAGGGCTCAGCTCTGCTGCCCCAGGCCCCAGCTCTGGGGGGTCCGGGGGGGGGGTCCGGGGGGGGGTCCGGGGGGTCCGGGGGCAGCAGGGCCTCCCTCACCCAGTCCACGATCAGGATCCTGCTGAGCTTCTGCCTCTGCTGCAGCTGCCTGGCAGCGATGGCCACGGAGTTGAAGAAGCAAAAGCCCCTGCAAGACCCCCCCCCGGGCTGCTCAGCACCCCCAGGGCCCCCCCGGAGCTCCGGGCTCCCCCTCAGCTCCTCCCCCTCCCCCCCCTCAGCTCCTCCCCCTCAGCTCCTCCCCCCTCCCCCCCTCAGCTCCTCCCTCTTCCCCCTGAGCTCCTCCCTCCCCCCAAGAGCTCCTCCCCCTCAGCTCCTCCCTCCCCTCCTGAGCTCCTCCCCCCGAGTTCCCTCCCCCCTCCCCCTGAGCTCCTCCCTCCCCTCCTGAGCTCCTCCCCCCGAGTTCCTCCCCCTCCCCCCTGAGCTCCTCCCTCCCCCCAAGAGCTCCTCCCCCCCTCCCCCTGAGCTCCTCCCTCCCCCCTGAGCTCCTCTCTCCTCCCCCCTGAGCTCCTCTCCCCACTGAGTTCCTTTCTCCCCCCCCCAGCTCCTCCCTCTCCCCCTGAGCTCCCTCTCCCCCTGCCTTCTCCCCCAGGCCTGCCTCGGGGGGGGGGTCTCACTGCAGTGGCTTTTTTGAGGCAGGGGAGGGGGGGAGGGGGGGGAGGGGGCCGGGGGTCTCCCCCCATGCCGGCCCAGAGCCCTCCCCCCAGCCGCGGGAGTCTTCCTCACATGGCAGTGGAAGGCTCCGCATGGTGCCCGGGGGGTCTGACCACCGCGAAGCCATTCTGGGGGCACAAGGGGGGGGCCGGCGGTCACCCAGGCTGCCCCGCCCCCAGCCCCGCCCCCAGCCCCGCCCCCCGCAAGCCCCGCCCCCTCAGCCCCTCCCACCACCACCACCACCTCCCCCTACCCTCCCGGCAGCTCCTCCCCAGCAGCCCCTACCCCCCCCGGCCTGGCCTCATCCTGCTGCCTGGTGCTGGCTGCTGCCCCCTCCACAGCCTCCCTCCTGCCAGGCCATGGGGGGAGTGGCAGCTGTGCCACCTTGGATGGCAGCTGTGCCCTGCTGGCATCTGTGCCCCCCCACAGGCAGCTGTGCCCCCCCACAGGCAGCTCTGGCACCTTGCAGGCAGCTCTGGCACCCTCCGGGCACCTGTGGCACCCTGCAGGCAGCTGTGGCACCCTGCTGGCACCTTGCAGCCAGCTGTGGCACCTTCCTAGCACCACTGGCACCCGTGGCACCCTACAGGCAGGCTCTGACACCTGGGATAGCGCTTTGAAGACAGCTTTGCCACCTTCCTAACAGCTGTGCCACCCTCCTGGCACCTGTGCCACCCTGCTGGCAGCTCTGGCACCTGCCTGGCACCTGTGCCACCTTCCTAGCAACTTTAGCACCTTCTTAACAGCTGTGCCCCCCCTCTGCCAGCTGGGCCCCCCTCTGCCAGCTGTGCCCCCCGGCCGCGGTGCCCCACCTTGAGCTGCCCGCTGGCCACCCTGCAGGCCAGCTCGGTGATGCTGCCCGCGGCCCAGCGAGCGGCGTTGGCGGAGTGCAGCTCGTTCCAGACGGTGTCGCTGTCCACCTGCCGGCCCGGCCGAGGGGCTCAGGGGGGGCTGCAGCCTCCGGGGGGGGGCCGGCGGCATCAGCCGGGCCCCCCCCGCTCCGAGCCGACCCCCCTCCGAGCCGCCTCCCCCCACCCCGGACCCCTTCCCCCGGCGGCGCCGCGGGGCTCGGAGCGCTTCAGAAGCTCCCGGGGGGGCTCCCGTCCTGCCCCCCCCCAGCCCCCCCGGAGCTCAGCTCTGCCCCAAGCACCTCAACCTGCCCCTGGGGGGTGGGGAAGGGGCCGGACCCCCTCTCCGAGCCCCCTCCGAGCCGCCCCCATCCGAGCCGCCCCCCCCCCCGGCGGCGCCGCGGGGCTCGGAGAGGTTCGGAGGCTCCCGGGGGGCTCCTGCCCTGCTCCCCCCAGCCCCCCCCGGAGCTCAGCTCTGCCCCAAGCGCCTCAGCCTGCCCCTGGGGGGGTGGGGAGGGGGTCCGGGGGGGGGGCTGCTTTACCTCGGGTCGCTTACTCTAGGGGCTAAGCCCCCGGCCCGGAGCGCATCAGAGCCGCAGGACTCAAAACCCTCTTCTGCCCCGGGGCCACCTCTAAGGCTTCCTCCTTCCCCCTCTGCCCCTCCAGCTCCCCCCCCCGCCCGCCCCCCGACCCTGCCTGGGGGGAGGGGGGGCACCGGCTGAGAGAGGAGGCTCAGAGGGAGGCAGAGCAGAGGGGGAGGAGGCTGAGCAGAGCTGGGAGGGGGGCAGGGAGAGGAGGAGGAGGAGAACCAGAAGAGGCAGCAGGAAGGCATGGACGGAGTGAGACCCCTCCTGAAAGAGAGAGAGGGAGGGGGAGGAGGACAGAGAGAGGGAGGGGAGGAAGGGAGAGGGACTGCAGTGAGCGCAGAGAGCCCAGGCCGGGAGAGAGGCCAAGCAGTGGCCAGAGGGAGGCGCTGGAGATGCTGCTGACCCCCCCCCCAAAACTGCCTCGGGGCTGCCCCTGGCTGCCCCCTGGGCTTCAGCTGCCCTGAGGGGGCTCTGGGGGCTCAGAGCCTGCAGCCAAGCACTGCCCCCAGCCCCAAGGGACCCCCAGGAGAGGCCAAGCACTGCCCCCAGCCCCAACAGACCCCAGGAGAGGCCAAGCACTGCCCCCCAGCCCCAACGGACCCCCAGGAGAGGCCAAGCACTGCCCCCCAGCCCCAACAGACCCAGGAGAGACCAAGCACTGCCCCCAGCCCCCAAAGGGACCCCCAGGAGAGGCCAAGCACTGCCCCCAGCCCCAAGGGGACCCCCAGGAGAGGCCAAGCACTGCCCCCAGCCCCAAGGGACCCCCAGGAGAGGCCAAGCACTGCCCCCAGCCCCAACAGACCCCAGGAGAGGCCAAGCACTGCCCCCAGCCCCAACAGACCCCAGGAGAGACCAAGCACTGCCCCCAGCCCCAAGGGACCCCCAGGAGAGGCCAAGCACTGCCCCCAGCCCCAACAGACCCCAGGAGGGGCCAAGCACTGCCCCCCAGCCCCAAGGGACCCCCAGGAGAGGCCAAGCACTGCCCCCAGCCCCAACAGACCCCCAGGAGAGACCAAGCACTGCCCCCCAGCCCCAACAGACCCCAGGAGAGGCCAAGCACTGCCCCCAGCCCCAACAGACCCTCAGGAGAGACCAAGCACTGCCCCCAGCCCCAAGGGACCCCCAGGAGAGGCCAAGCACTGCCCCCAGCCCCAAGGGACCCCCAGGAGAGGCCAAGCACTGCCCCCCAGCCCCAAGGGACCCCCAGGAGAGGCCAAGCACTGCCCCCCAGCCCCCAACAGACCCCAGGAGAGACCAAGCACTGCCCCCAGCCCCAACAGACCCCCAGGAGAGACCAAGCACTGCCCCCAGCCCCAAAGGGACCCCCAGGAGAGGCCAAGCACTGCCCCCCAGCCCCAAAGGGACCCCCAGGGAGAGGCCAAGCACTGCCCCCAGCCCCAACAGACCCCAGGAGAGGCCAAGCACTGCCCCCAGCCCCAAAGGGACCCCCAGGAGCAGCCCCAAAGGGACCCCCCCGGAGCAGGCACTCACCCCCAGCCCCCAGCTCCCCCCGGGGCGGGCACTCACCCCCAGCCCCCAAGGCCCCCCCGGAGCGGGCACTGCCCCCCAGCCCCCAGCCCCCCCCCCGGGGCGGGCACTCACCCCCCAGCCCCCCCCGGGGCGGGCACTCACCCCCAGCCCCCAGCCCCCCCCCCGGGCGGGCACTCACCCCCAGCCCCCCCGGGGCGGGCACTCACCCCCCAGCCCCCCAGCCCCCCCCGGGGCGGGCACTCACCCCCAGCCCCCAGCCCCCCCCCGGGGCGGGCACTCACCCCCAGCCCCCAGCCCCCCCCGGGGCGGGCACTCACCCCCAGCCCCCCAGCCCCCCCCGGGGCGGGCACTCACCCCCCAGCCCCCAGCCCCCCCCCGGGGCGGGCACTCACCCCCCCCAGCCCCCCCCCGGGGCGGGCACTCACCCCCCAGCCCCCAGCCCCCCCCCCGGAGCGGGCACTCACCCCCAGCCCCCAAGGGCCCCCCCCGGGGCGGGCACTCACCCCCCAGCCCTCCGCAGGGGCAGCATCACAAACATCCTCTGTGCCAGGATCCCTGCGGGCACGGCCAGGCCGTCAGAGCCGCCCGAGGCTGGCAGCCGGGGGGGGCTGGGGGGCAGTGCCAGCCGCGGGGGGGGCCGGGGGGGGGGCGCTGTGCCCCACCTGCCAGCTTGCCGTTGTCCAGCTTGAGGCGGCCCAGGGGGTTGGTGCCGTAGAGGAAGACGTGGCGCTCGCTGTGGGCGCTCTGCAGCTCCTCCAGGGTGGCCTTGCGCCCCCTCAGGCACTGCCACGGACACGGGGGGGGGGGCAGCTGGCACGCGGAGGGGGGCGGCTGGCACCCACCCCCCCCCCCCTGCCGCCCCTCACCCCCCCCACCCCCCCCCCCCCGGGTGCAGCCACAGCTCCCTGGGCACGGCAGAACAGAGCCTCCCCCCCCCCCCCCCCCCCGACCCGGGGGAGCGACCACCGGCAATGGGGCTGGGGGCAGGCTGAGCCCCTGCGAGCTGAGACCCCCCAGGGGAGCTAAGGGGAGACACCCAGGGAGCTGAGAGGAGACCCCCAGGGAGCTGAGACCCCCAGGGGGCTGGGAGGAGACCCCCAGGAAGCTGAGACCCCCAGGGGGCTGAGGGGAGACACCCAGGGAGCTGAGACCCCCAGGAGGCTGGGAGGAGACCCCCAGGGAGCTGAAACCCCCAGGGGAGCTGAGGGGAGACCCCCGACCCCCAGGGAGATGGGAGGAGACCCCCAGGGGAGCTGAGGGGAGACCCCCAGGGAGCTGGGAGGAGACCCCCAGGGAGCTGAGACCCCCAGGGGGCTGGGAGGAGACCCTCAGGGAGCTGAAACCCCCAGGGGAGCTGAGGGGAGACCCCCAGGGAGCTGAGACCCCCAGGGAGCTGGGAGGAGACCCCCAGGGGAGCTAAGGGGAGACCCCCGACCCCCAGGGAGATGGGAGGAGACCTCCAGGGGGCTGTGAGGAGGCCCTCAGGGAACTGAGGGGAGACCCCCAGGAAGCTGAGACCCCCAGGGAGCTGGGAGGAGACCCCCAGGGAGCTGAGACCCCCAGGGGGAGCTGAGAGATCTGCAGGGGGCTGGGAGGAGACCCCCAGGGAGCTGAGACCCCCAGGAAGCTGAGAGGAGACCCCCAGGGGAGCTCCTTCCCAGCCCTCTCCCCCCAGCCCTCTCCCCCCAGCCCCTCCTCCCCAGCCCCTTCCCCAGAGCCCCCTCAGCTGCCCCTCTCCCCCCAGCCCCCTCCCCCAGCCCCCTCAGCTGCCCCTCCCTCCCCAGCCCCTTCCCCCAGCCCCCCATGGCTCTGCTCCATGCTCTCCACCTCCTCCCCAGAGCCCTGCCCTGAGCCCAGCCCTGCTGCGGGGGGGGGGTTGGGGGTGGGGAGGAGGCTCTCTCAGGCCTCCCCGGGGGTCTGGGGGTCGGGGGGTCGGGGGGGGGGGTCCCCGGGGCTGACCTGGCAGCGGCTGCGGAGGCCTCGCTCCTGCAGCCTGGACCAGATGCTCTGGATCCTGCCGGCGTGCTCGGGGTGGCTGCTGCTGTCCCCGCAGCTGCACTGGTGCCTGAGCATCACCGAGTCGTACACCAGGCCTGCAGGGGGCAGCACAGCGCCTGGCACCGGCCCGCGGGCGGGCAGGGGGCGGGCAGGGGGCAGGGGGAGGCAGGGGGCAGGGGGCGGGCAGGGGGCAGGGGGCAGGGGGCGGGCAGAGACCCCCCCCCGCCACAGCTCAGCCCCAGCCCCAAGAGCAGCTCTGGGCCAGGGGCACCCTGAGGGGGCAGAGGTGATAGAGGGGGGTGGGGGAGGGCAGGGGATGGCAGCAGGGCAGCAGGGCAGGGGCACCCCAAGCCATGGCACCCTGAGCCCATGCCAGCTGGGCTGGGGCACCCCTGAGCCCATGGCACCCTGAGCCCAGGGCACCACAAGCCATGCCAGCTGGGCTGGGCACCTCTGGGGGCACCTCAAGCCTTGCCAGCTGGTTTGGGGCACCTCTGGGGGCACTTCAAGCCAGGTCAGGTGGGTTGGGGCACCTCAAGCCATGCCAGCTGGTTTGGGGCACCCTGAGCCCATGGTACCCTGAGCCCAGGGCAGCAGGGCAGGGGCACCCTGAGCCCATGGCACCCTGAGCCCATGCCAGCTGGGCTGGGGCACCCCCCAGGCCTGTCCCTGCTCCCCTGGCAGCCCCCCCCAGCGGTGCCAAGCTCTGCTGAGGCTGGCAGGGCCCGGGGGGGGGCAGTGCCAGCTGCCCAGGGGGGTCCATACCTGTGGTGAAGGGAGGCTCAGCTGCCTGCTCCTGCAGGGAGGGAGCCTTGGGGGGAGGCTCCTGGGCGGGCAGGGAGCTGCTGGCACTGGCAGGAGAGGACTGGGCCCTGGAGAGAGGTCTGTGCCCGGCCTGCAGGCTGCCAGCGGGCACCAGGGGCTGGCACCGCAGCAGCTGCTGCTGCACCCCCGGGGAGGGGTCCCAGAGGAAGGCCTGGGGGGAGAGCAGGGCAGAGGGCAGCAGCAGAGGGGGGGCAGGGGGGGGAGGGCAGGGATCTGGGGGCAGGGATCCAGCAGGCTGGGGGCAGGATCCAGGGATCTGGGGGCAGGATCCATAAGGACAGGGACAGGATCCAGGGATCTGGGGGCAGGATCCAGCAGGACAGGGACAGGATCCAGGGATCTGGGGGCAGGATCCAGGGATCTGGGGGCAGGATCCAGGGATCTGGGGGCAGGATCCATAAGGACAGGGACAGGATCCAGGGATCTGAGGGCTGGATCCAGCAGGACAGGGACAGGATCCAGGGATCTGGGGACAGCATCCAGCCCTGCCCTACCCCCAGCCCCGGCTGCCCCTCTCTGGGGGGCTCTGCCCCAGACCTTGCCAGGGCCCCAGGCTGCCCCCCCCAGGCTGCCCCCCAGGCTGCCTCTGAGCAGAGCCCCCCCGGGGGGGAGCACAGGACCCCCCCCAGGCCCCGGGGGCAGAGAGACCTCTGCAGGGCAGCAGCTCCACCTCTCCCCCAGCCCCCTGCCCCTGTCCCCCTCCCCAGCCCTTGGCACAGCCAAGTCACCTCCCCAGGGCCCCCCCGCGGCGGGCAGGGGGCTCAGCCCCCCCAGCCCCCAGCCCCCAGCCCCCAGCACCTACCTGGGGCAGCAGCAGCTCCCCCGGGGGCTGCAGCAGCTTCTGCAACCTCTCTGCCTCCTCGGGGGGGGCTGCCCAGGGCGGGGGGCTCCGGCTGGGGGGCGCCTGGGGGGGCCCCGGGCTCGGGGAGGCTGCCCCCAGCCTCCAGGGAGGAAGGGACCTGGCGCAGGCGAGGCTTGGGGGGGGCGCTGCGGGGGGAGGGGGAGCTGAGGGCGGGGCAGGGGCGGGGCAGGGGTGGGGGAAGGGAAGGGCAGGGGCAGGGCAGGGGGAGGGGAAGGCAGGGGGGAGGGGGCAGGGGTGGGGGAAGGGAAGGGGAAGGGCCAGGGGCAGGGGAAGGGCAGAGGAGGGGCAGGGCAGGGGGGAGGGGAAGGGCAGGGAGAGGGGAAGGCAGGGGGAGGGGCAGAGGCGGGGAAGGGGGAGGGGAAGGCAGGGGGAGGGGGCAGGGGCGGGGCAGGGGCCCAGGGGGCTGCCAGCTCAGCCTGGGGGCTCAGGGAGCTCAGCAGCTGCCCTCAGCTCCCTGCTGGCTGAGGCAGGGCAGGGCAGGGCAGCACCTCCCAGGCCAGGCTTGGCCTCCCCCCCAGGGGTGTTCCTCCCTCTCCCCCTTGCACCTTCCCTCTCCTCTCTCCCTCTCCTGCCTCTCACTCTCCTCCTGACACCTTCCAGCTCCTCTCTCCCTCTCCCCCTTGCACCTTCCCCCTCCTGCCTCTCCCCCTTGCACCTTCAGCTCCTCCTCTCCCTCTCCTCCCTGCACCTTCCCTCTCCTCTCTCCCTGTCCTTCCTCTCCCTCACCTCCTGACACCTTCAGCTCCTCCTCTCCCTCTCCCCCTTGCACCTTCCCCCCTCCTCTCTCCCTCTCCTCCCTGCACCTTCCCTCTCCTGTCTCTCCCTCTCCTGCCTCTCCCTCTCCTCCTGGCACCTTCAGCTCCCCTCTCCCTCTCCCCCTGCCCCTCCCTGCCCCCCGGCTCACCTTGCCCAGCTGGCTCTGCTGCTTGAGCCGCTCCAGGAGCTGGCAGTGGTGCTGCTGCTGCAGCAGCTGCTGCTGGATGCCTCTGGGGCTCTGGGGCAGGGGCTCGGAGCGGGTCCTGCCCAGCGGCCGGTGCGAGGCTGCCAGGGGCACAGCCGGGGGGGCAAAGGAGAGGGGCAGGGGCCCCCAGCCCGGGCACTGCAGGGCACAGCAAGAGGGGAGAGGTGCCAGGCGGGGGAGGGCACTGGGGGGGGTTGTGGGGCTGGCATTGAGGGGGTTGTGGGGATGGCACTGGGGGGGCTGAGGGGCTGGCACTGAGGGGGCAAAGGAGAGGGTTGCAGCCCCCAGCCCTGGCACTGCAGGGCACAGCAAGAGCTGAGGGGTGCCAGGCTGGAGAGGGCACTGGAGGGGCTGAGGGGCTGGCATTGAGGGGGCAAAGCAGAGGGGCACAGCCCCCAGCCCTGGCACTGCAGGGCACAGCAAGAGCTGAGGGGTGCCAGGCTGGGGAGGGCACTGGGGGGGGTTGTGGGGCTGGCACTGGGGGAAGTTGTGAGGCTGGCATTGAGGGGACAAAGGAGAGGGGCACAGTCCCCAGCCCTGGCATTGCAGGGCAGAGCAAGGCCTGAGAGGTGCCAGGAGGTTGAGGCTGGGCACAGCAGCAGAAGCCTCTCCCCTGGCAGGGTCCTCAGAGCCCCCAGGCTGCCCGGGGTGGGGAGGCTGAATGCCCACCTGAGGCTGTGCCTTGGCACCAGGCTGGGCACAGCCCAAGGGTGGCCTGCAGTGGAGGAGCTCCAAAGGGCTTTTTCCAGCCCCAGAAATAGAGGAACCTGAGGTGTGGGCAGCCTCAGTGCCTGGCAGCAGCTTGGCACCCCCCCTGGCACCCCCCCCTGGCACCTACCTGCCACCAGCGGGGCGTGGGGCACCGAGGGCTCGAGGATGATGAGGGGCTGCAGCCGGGGGGGGCAGGGGGCTGCCAGCTTCATGCTGCTCCAAGGCAGCTGGGATGAAGAGGGGGGAGGGAGTGCCCCCCAGCATGGGCACCCCTGTGTGCCAGGCCGGGCAGGGGGCGGCGCTCTGCCTCTGCCTGCGGGGAGGAGGAGGAGGAGGAGGAAGAGCATTGGCTCAGGGACCACCCCCAGGGCCCTGGCACCTCCTTACTGCTCAGCCCAGCCCAGCCCAGCTCAGCCCAGCCCTGCCCCTGCCCAGCCCTGCCCAGCCCTGCCCAGCCCTGCCCCTGCCCAGCCCTGCCCTGCCCAGCTCTGCCCAGCCCAGCCCTGCCCTGCCCAGCCCTGCCCACAGCCCAGCCCTGCCCTGCCCAGCCCAGCCCTGCCCAAACCCAGCCCTGCCCCAGCCCTGCCCAGCCCTGCCCAACCCAGCCCTGCCCTGCCCAGCCCAGCCCTGCCCAACCCAGCCCTGCCCAGCCCTGCCCCAGCCCTGCCCAACCCAGCCCTGCCCTGCCCAGCCCAGCCCTGCCCAGCCCTGCCCAGCCCTACCCATCCCTACCCAGCCCAGCCCTGCCCTGCCCAGCCCTGCCCTGCCCTGCCCAGCCCAGCCCAGCCCTGCCCAGCCCTGCCCTACCCAGCCTAGCCCCTGCCCTACCCAGCCCTACCCAGCCCAGCCCTGCCCAGCCCAGCCCTGCCCTGCCCTACCCAGCCCTGCCCAGCCCTGCCCTGCCCAGCCCAGCCCAGCCCTGCCCTACCCAGCCCTGCCCAGCCCTGCCCTGCCCAGCTCAGCCCTGCCCAGCCCTGCCCAGCCCTGCCCTGCCCAGCCCTGCCCTGCCCTGCCCAGCCCTGCCCTGCCCAGCTCAGCCCTGCCCAGCCCTGCCCTGCCCAGCCCAGCCCTGCCCTGCCCAGCTCAGCCCTGCCCAGCCCTGCCCAGCCCTGCCCTGCCCAGCCCTGCCCAGCCCAGCCCTGCCCTGCCCAGCTCAGCCCTGCCCAGCCCTGCCCAGCCCTGCCCTGCCCAGCCCTGCCCAGCCCTGCCCAGCCCAGCCCTGCCCTGCCCAGCTCAGCCCTGCCCAGCCCTGCCCAGCCCTGCCCTGCCCAGCCCTGCCCAGCCCAGCCCTGCCCTGCCCAGCTCAGCCCTGCCCAGCCCAGCCCTGCCCTGCCCAGCCCAGCCCTGCCCTGCCCAGCCCTGCCCCGCCCAGCTCAGCCCCTGCCCAGCCCAGCTCAGCCCTGCCCAGCCCTGCCCTGCCCAGCTCTGCCCAGCCCAACCCAGCCCTGCCCAGCCCTGCCCAGCCCAGCCCTGCCCTGCCCAGCTCTGCCCAGCCCAGCCCAGCCCTGCCCAGCCCTGCCCAGCCCAGTCCTGCCCTGCCCCAGCCCCTGCCCAGCCCAGCCCAGCCCTGCCCTGCCCAGCCCAGCCCAGTCCTGCCCTGCCCAGCCCTGCCCAGCCCTGCCCAACCCAGCCCTGCCCAGCCCAGCCCCGCCCAGCTCAGCCCTGCCCTGCCCAGCCCAGCCCTGCCCTGCTCAGCTCAGCTCTACCCTGCCCTGCCCAGCCCAGCCCTGCCCAGCTCAGCCCCTGCCCTGCCCAGCCCAGCCCTGCCCTGCCCAGCCCTGCCCCGCCCAGCTCAGCCCTGCCCAGCCCAACCCAGCCCTGCCCAGCCCTGCCCAGCCCTGCCCAGCCCAACCCAGCCCTGCCCAGCCCAACCCAGCCCTGCCCTGCCCTGCCCAGCCCAGCCCTGCCCAGCCCTGCCCAGCCCAACCCAGCCCTGCCCAGCTCTGCCCAGCCCAGCCCAGCCCAACCCAGCCCTGCCCAGCCCAACCCAGCCCTGCCCTGCCCTGCCCAGCCCAGCCCAGTCCTGCCCTGCCCAGCCCTGCCCAACCCAGCCCTGCCCTGCCCTGCCCTGCCCAGCCCTGCCCCGCCCAGCTCAGCCCTGCCCAACCCAGCCCTGCCCAGCTCAGCCCTGCCCTGCCCAGCCCAGCCCTGCCCCGCCCAGCTCAGCCCTGCCCAGCCCAGTCCTGCCCTGCCCAGCCCTGCCCTGCCCAGCCCTGCCCAGCCCAGTCCTGCCCTGCCCAGCCCTGCCCCGCCCAGCTCTGCCCTGCCCAGCCCAGCCCTGCCCAACCCAGCCCTGCCCAGCCCTGCCCTGCTCAGCTCAGCCCTACCCAGCCCAGCCCAGCCCAGCCCAGCCCTGCCCAGCCCTGCCCAGCCCTGCCCTGCCCAGCCCTGCCCAGCCCTGCCCAGCCCTGCCCAGCCCTGCCCAACCCAGCCCTGCCCAGCCCTGCCCTGCCCAGCCCTGCCCAGCCCTGCCCAGCCCAGCCCTGCCCAGCCCTGCCCAGCCCTGCCCAGCCCAGCCCAGCCCAACCCAGCCCAGCCCAGCCCAGCCCTGCCCAGCCCTGCCCAGCCCTGCCCTGCCCAGCCCAGCCCTGCCCAGCCCAGCCCAACCCAGCCCAGCCCTGCCCAACCCAGCCCTGCCCAGCCCTGCCCTGCCCAGCCCTGCCCAGCCCTGCCCAGCCCAGCCCTGCCCAGCCCTGCCCAGCCCTGCCCTGCCCAGCCCAGCCCTGCCCAGCCCAGCCCAGCCCAACCCAGCCCTACCCAGCCCAGCCCAGCCCTGCCCTGCCCAGCCCCTGCCCAGCCCAGCCCTGCCCAGCCCTGCCCAGCCCTGCCCAGCCCAGCCCTGCCCAGCCCTGCCCTGCCCAGCCCAGCCCTGCCCAGCCCTGCCCTGCCCAGCCCAGCCCTGCCCAGCCCAGCCCTGCCCAGCCCTGCCCAGCCCAGCTCAGCCCTGCCCTGCCCAGCCCTGCCCAGCCCTGCCCAGCTCAGCCCTGCCCAGCCCTGCCCAGCTCAGCCCTGCCCAGCCCTGCCCAGCCCTGCCCAGCTCAGCCCTGCCCAGCCCTGCCCAGCTCAGCCCTGCCCAGCCCAGCCCTGCCCTGCTCAGCTCAGCCCTGCCCAGCCCTGCCCAGCCCTGCCCTGCCCAGCCCAGCCCTGCCCAGCCCAGCCCAGCCCAACCCAGCCCTACCCAGCCCAGCCCAGCCCTGCCCTGCCCAGCCCTGCCCAGCCCAGCCCTGCCCAGCCCTGCCCAGCCCTGCCCAGCCCAGCCCTGCCCAGCCCTGCCCTGCCCAGCCCAGCCCTGCCCAGCCCTGCCCTGCCCAGCCCAGCCCTGCCCAGCCCAGCCCTGCCCAGCCCTGCCCAGCCCAGCTCAGCCCTGCCCTGCCCAGCCCTGCCCAGCCCTGCCCAGCTCAGCCCTGCTATGGGGCTGACACTGGGGGGCTGTGGGGGCTGGCACTGGCAGCAGGAGTCAGGAAGTGCCAGCTGTGGAGGGCAGGAGCTGCACTGTGCCAGGCTGCAGGGGGCAGCTCCTAGGGGGGTCTGGGGTCCCTGGGGGGGGTCAGGGAGGTGGGGGGCAGCGGGGGGGCACCCCCAGGGCTGTGGCACTCACCTCCAGGGCCAGGCTGGGGGCGGCAGGCAGGGCAGAGGCTGCACTGTGCCAGGCGGCAGGGGGCAGCTCCTGGGCAGGGTGTGGGGGGGTCAGGGGTCCCTGGGGGGGGTCAGGGGTCCCTGGGGGGGGTCAGGAGGTGGGGCGCAGCGGGGGGCACCCCCAGGGCCGTGGCACTCACCTCCAGGCCCAGGCTGGGGGGCGGCAGGCAGGGCTCCCTGCTCGGCCGGCAGGCTGTCGTTGGGGGAGCTGCAGCCCGAGGCCGGAGTGCTGCTGCTGCTGGGGGAGGAATCTGCCCGGGGGGGGGCAAAGGGGAGAGGTGCTGAGGGCCACCAGCACCCCCAGCAGCAGCTGCCACAGCCCCCCCCAGGCGCCCCCCTGGCAGGGCTGGCATGGGGCAGCCCACACCCAGGGCAGGGCTCCGGAGCGGCTCTGGGGCCTTGCAGCCTGCCAGGATTGCAGCCCCACAGAGCAGCAGGGGCAGGGGGGCAGCAGGGGGCAGCAGGGGCAGGGGGCAGCAGGGGGCAGCAGGGGCAGGGGGCAGCAGGGGGCAGGGGGCAGCAGGGGCAGGGGGCAGCAGGGGCAGAGCTGCAGCAGGGGCAGGGGGCAGCAGGGGGCAGCAGGGGCAGGGGGCAGCAGGGGCAGGGGGCAGCAGGGGCAGGGCTGCAGCAGGGTGCAGCAGGGGGCAGCAGGGGCAGGGGGCAGGGTGCAGCAGGGGGCAGCAGGGGGCAGCAGGGGCAGGGGGCAGCAGGGGCAGGGCTGCAGCAGGGGGCAGGGTGCAGCAGGGGCAGGGCTGCAGCAGGGGCAGGGCTGCAGTGGGGGCAGGGGTGCAGCAGGGGCAGGGTGCAGCAGGGGCAGGGTGCAGCAGGGGCAGGGTGCAGCAGGGGCAGGGCTGCAGCAGGGTGCAGCAGGGGCAGGGTGCAGCAGGGGCAGGGGGCAGCAGGGGCAGGGGGCAGCAGGGGCAGGGAGCAGCAGGGGGCAGCAGGGGGCAAGGTGCAGCAGGGGCAAGGTGCAGCAGGGGCAAGGTGCAGCAGGGTGCAGCAGGGGCAGGGTGCAGCAGGGGCAGGGCTGCAGCAGGGGCAGGGGGCAGCAGAGGCAGGGGGCAGCAGGGTGCAGCAGGGGCAGGGGTGCAGCAGGGTGCAGCAGGGTGCAGCAGGGTGCAGCAGGGGCAGGGAGCAGCAGGGGGCAGCAGGGGGCAAGGTGCAGCAGGGGCAAGGTGCAGCAGGGGCAGGGTGCAGCAGGGTGCAGCAGGGGCAGGGTGCAGCAGGGGCAGGGCTGCAGCAGGGGCAGGGTGCAGCAGGGTGCAGCAGGGGCAGGGTGCAGCAGGGGCAGGGCTGCAGCAGGGGCAGGGCTGCAGCAGGGGCAGGGGGCAGCAGAGGCAGGGGGCAGCAGGGTGCAGCAGGGGCAGGGTGCAGCAGGGTGCAGCAGGGTGCAGCAGGGTGCAGCAGGGTGCAGCAGGGGCAGGGTGCAGCAGGGTGCAGCAGGGTGCAGCAGGGGCAGGGGGCAGCAGGGGCAGGGGGGCAGCAGGGGCAGGGGGCAGCAGGGTGCAGCAGGGTGCAGCAGGGGCAGAGCTGCAGCAGGGGTAGGGTGCAGCAGGGGGCAGCAGGATGCAGCAGGGCTGCAGCAGGGGCAGGGTGCAGCAGGGTGCAGCAGGGTGCAGCAGGGGCAGGGCTGCAGCAGGGGCAGGGCTGCAGCAGGGGCAGGGGGCAGCAGGGGGCAGGGGGCAGCAGGGGGCAGCAGGGGGCAGCAGGGGGCAGCAGGGGGCAGCAGGGGGCAGCAGGTGCAGAGCTGCAGCAGGGGCAGAGCTGCAGCAGGGGCAGGGTGCAGCAGGGGCAGGGTGCAGCAGGGGCAGGGGGCAGCAGGGGGCAGCAGGGGGCAGCAGGGGGCAGCAGGGGGCAGCAGGGGGCAGCAGGGGCAGAGCTGCAGCAGGATCCTCTCCTGCCTCTTCTCCCCCAGCACCGCAGAGAGCTTCCTGCCCCGGGCAGGGCCCTGAGCCCCCCAGGCACAGCCCCCTGGGGTTGGGGCCGGGGTGCAGGCCCCAGGGGCGCCCCGGGGGGGGGGCAGGGGCAGGGCTGGGCCTCACCCCTGGGCTCTGGAGGCCTCCTCTTGAGCGAGGGGGGGGGCGCTCTCCTTGCGGGTCAGGGGATTCTTGCGGCGCTCCAGCACCTTCCTGGGCTTGCAGCGAACCTTCAGGTTGGGCTCCGAGGCTGCAGGGCACAGGGCAGGCTCAGGCCGGGCCCCAGAGCCAGGCTGGGCTGGGGGGGGGGCAGGGGGGGCTCAGCTCCCACCCCCACACACAGCCCTCACCCCCCTCCCCCCCAGCCCTCACCTGTCTTGCGCAGGGGAAAGTGCTCCGGGGGGTCCAGGGGGGTGCTGGGCACGGGGGGCAGGAAGGTGCTGAGCACGGGGGGGGAAGGGCCCTCGGGGTCCAGGGGCTCCAGGGACCTGGGGGCAGAAGCAGGCAGCTGGATGAGACCCTCCCCCAGCTGGAGTCAGGGTCAGACCCTCCCCAGCTGGCAGCCAGGATCAGACCCTCCCCAGCTGGAGTCAGCGTCAGACCCTCCCCAGCTGGAGTCAGGGTCAGACCCTCCCCAGCTGGAGTCAGGATCAGACCCTCCCCAGCTGGAGTCAGGGTCAGACCCTCCCCAGCTGGCAGCCAGGGTCAGACCCTCCCCAGCTGGAGTCAGGGTCAGACCCTCCCCAGCTGGCAGCCTGGGTCAGACCCTCCCCAGCTGGCAGTCAGGATCAGACCCTCCCCAGCTGGCAGCCAGGATCAGACCCTCCCCAGCTGGCAGTCAGGGTCAGACCCTCCCCAGCTGGCAGCCAGGGTGAGACCCTCCCCAGCTGGCAGTCAGGATCAGACCCTCCCCAGCTGGAGTCAGGATCAGACCCTCCCCAGCTGGCAGCTGGGTCAGACCCTCCCCAGCTGGCAGCCTGGGTCAGACCCTCCCAGGGCAGGCCAGAGGATGCCCCTGGCTGTACCTGTAGGGCAGGGCTGGGGGGTTGGGGTTGTTGCTGCTCCTCTCCAGAGCTGCCTGCTGCTTCTTCAGGATGACCTCTGCCAGCTTCTGCTTCACCACTGTGCTGGCCACAGCGCCTGCAGGGACAGCACCCAGGGCTGGCAGCTCCTCCAGGGAGCTCTGCAGGCACCAGCAGGGCCCCAGGCTGGCCTGGAGACCCCCCCGAGCCCCAAGGCCCTGAGAAAATCCCCCTGAGCTCTGCCTGAGCTCTGCCTGAGCTCTGAGCTCTGCCTCAGCTCTGCCTGAGCTCTGCCTGAGCTCTGCCTGAGCTCTGCCTTCCCTTCTGAGCTCTGCCTGAGCTCTGCCTGAGCTCTGCCTGCCCCCTGAGCTCTGCCTGAGCTCTGTCTCAGCTCTGCCTTCCCTCTGAGCTCTGCCTGAGCTCTGCCTGAGCTCTGCCTTCCCTTCTGAGCTCTGCCTCAGCTCTGCCTCAGCTCTGCCTTCCCTCTGAGCTCTGCCTGAGCTCTGCCTGAGCTCTGCCTGAGCTCTGAGCTCTGCCTGAGCTCTGCCTGAGCTCTGCCTTCCCCTCTGAGCTCTGCCTGAGCTCTGCCTTCCCTTCTGAGCTCTGCCTGAGCTCTGCCTTCCCCCCTGAGCTCTGCCTCAGCTCTGCCTGAGCTCTGCCTCAGCTCTGCTTTCCCCTCTGAGCTCTGCCTGAGCTCTGTCTTCGCTCTGCCTTCCCCTCTGAGCTCTGCCTGAGCTCTGCCTCAGCTCTGCCTTCCCCTCTGAGCTCTGCCTGAGCTCTGCCTGCCCCCTGAGCTCTGCCTGAGCTCTGCCTGAGCTCTGCCTGAGCTCTGCTTTCCCCTCTGAGCTCTGCCTTCCCCCTGAGCTCTGCCTCAGCTCTGCCTTCCCCCCTGCCCCCTGCCTGCCCCCTGCCTGCCCCTCTGCTCTTACTTCTCTTGCTCTTGTCCTTGTTGAGGATCTGCCTCAGCTCCTGCTCCTGCTGCCCAGCCTCAGCCTCTCGCTGGGGGCCTTCCATGGCCACCTGCAGGAGGAAAGGGAAATCACCACCAGGAGCCTTCAGCCTCACCCTGCCCGGCCCAGACTCATCCTCTGCCCAGCCCTCAGCCCCTCCAGGGCCACTCTGGGGTGCCCCAGCCCAGCCCAGCTGCCTCTGGCTGCGGGGTTTGGACCCATGTGGAGGAGCCTGGAAGCAGAGGGGGAGTAGGACAGGGTGGGCAGGGGGCGCAGGGCAGGGGGGGACAGCGAAGAGGGGGCAGGGATGGGGGGGGACAGGACAAGGGGGGCAGAGGGATGCAGGGCAGAGGGGGTGCAGGGGCAGAGGGGGATAGGGATGGGGGGCAGGGAAGGGGGGGACAGAGATAGGGGGACAGGGCAAAGGGGGGGCAGGGCGGGGGGGGGGCAGGGACAGAGGGGTGTCGGGGGGGGGTGGGGGGGGGGGTTGGGGGGGGGGGTCCCTACCCTGCCGTGCTGGTGGCTGAGCTGCTCCACCTGCTGCTGGTGCAGGCTGGCCAGGAGCAGTTGGTGCTGCAGCTGCTGGCTGTGCTGCAGGGCCAGCAGGGGGCCCTGGCCGCCAGGCTTCAGCAGGCGCTGCCCCACCCGCAGGTCCATGGGGGCGGCCTGGGGGCCCCGGCGGGAGGGGCAGGGGGGGCTCACGGCGGCTGGGGAGACAGAGGGGGGAGGGGGGGGACACAGCTCAGGGCCTGGGCTCCTCCCCTACCCCCACACCTCCGAGCGGTCAGGGCTGGGAGGGAGCAGCAGGGAGGAGCTCTGGGGAGGTTCAGCAGCACAACCTCCTGCAAGCCCCCGGGGCAAAACCCAACCCCCCCCGGGGCAAAGACCCCCTCGGGACAAAGACCCTCCCCCCCGGGACAAAGACCCTCCCCCCCCCCCCCGGGGCAAAACCTGCTGCCCTCTAAGGTCATCAAGGTCCAACCACAAAGCCAGCACCAAAAGTACTCTGAGATCATCCAACCCAACCCAGCTCAATCCAATCCAACTCAATCCAATCCAACCCAACTCAATCCAATCCAACCCAATGCAACCCAACCCATCCAACCCAACTCAATCCAACCCAACTCAACTCAACCCAACCCAACTCAATCCAACCCAACTCAACTCAACCCAATCCAACCCAATGCAACCCAACCCAATCCAACCCAACTCAATCCAACCCAACCCAACTCAACCCAATGCAATCCAATGCAACCCAACCCAACCCAACCCAACCCAACCCAACTCAATCCAACCCAACCCAACTCAATCCAACCCAACCCAACTCAACCCAACCCAACCCAACCCAATCCAACCCAACCCAACTCAACCCAACCCAACCCAACCCAACCCAATCCAACCCAACCCAACTCAATCCAACCCAACCCAACTCAACCCAATCCAACCCCATGCAACCCAACCCAATCCAACCCAACTCAACCCAACCCAACTCAACCCAACCTAATTCAATCCAATCCATCCTATCCAACTCAACTCAATCCAACCCAACTCAATCCAACCCAACCCAACTCAGGGGCAGCACCCTGGGGACAGCCTCTCCCCCCCAGCACCTTGCACCCAAGGGCAGCACCCTGGGGACAGCCTCTCCCTGGCACTGCAGGGCACAGGGGGCTGGGGGAGGGCAGCAGCCTCTGCCTGCAGGGCTCTGACTCCCCCCCAGAGGCTGCTGCTGCCCTCCTTGCCCCCCTGGGCATCCCCTGGGCACCCCCTGGCTGCTCTCCTGCTGCTGCTGCTGCCCTCCCTGCCCCCCTGGGCACCCCCTGGCTGCTCTGCAGCTGCTGCTGCTGCCCTCCCTGCCCCCCCTGGGCACCCCCTGGCTGCTCTGCAGCTGCTGCTGGCCCTGCTGGGGTGCTGCTGCTGCCACCCCCCATGCCAGGCACCCCTCCAGGAGGCAGGCTCAGAGCTGCCCTTGCCCAGGGGCTTCGCCCTCCTCAGGGCTGCTGCCTGCCTGCAGCTGGCTGGGACCCCAAGCATTCCTCTCCCCTTCCCTGGGACCTTGGCAGGGAGGCTGGAGCCAGGGGCAGGGCCCAGCTGGGTGGGACCTGAGCTCAGGCACTGATGGGGAGGCCTCAGCCTGCCTGGGGAGCTTCCCCTTCCAAGAGATGAGTTCAGGCTGAGGGCCCCCTCCCTGCTGAGTCAGCAGGGCTGAGGGGAGGGGAGGCTCAGCCCAGCTCAGCTCAGCTCAGCTCAGCTCAGCTCAGCTCAGCTCAGCTCAGCTCAGCTCAGCAGGGCTGCTGCCACCACGGAGGTCACCACTGCCTGCTCCCTGCCTGCTGGGATGGAGACTCTGCCTGCCCCTGGCTGCAGCAGCAGCCTCAGCCCCTCCCTGCAGCAGCACTGGGGAAGGGGCCTGGGGGGGCTGGGGGGCAGCAGCAGGAGAGCAGCCTGGGGGTGCCCAGGGGGGCAGGGAGGGCAACAGCAGCAGGAGAGCAGCCAGGGGGTGCCCAGGCCCCAGGGCAGGCTCCAACACCCCCAGACAGGCTCCAGCATCCCCAAGTGCCAGGCTCCAGCACCCAGAGCACCTCCACACAGGCTCCAACACCCCCAGACAGGCTCCAGCATCCCCAAGTGCCAAGCTCCAACACCCAGAGCACCCCTAGACAGGCTCCAGCACCTCCAGCACCCCCAAGTGCCAAGCTCCAGCACCCAGAGCACCCCCAGACAGGCTCAAGCACCTCCAACACCCCCAGACAGGCTCCAACACCCCCAAACAGGCTCCAGCATCCCCAAGTGCCAGGCTCCAGCACCCAGAGCACCTCCAGACAGGCTCCAGCATCTCCAGCACCCCCAAGAGCCAGGCTCCAGCACCCAGAGCACCCCCAGGCAGGCTCCAGCACCCCCAGCCCAGTATCTCCAAGCCTGAGGCCCCAAGCTCCTCCCTGGGCAGCCTGCAGCAGGGCTCCCTGCCCAGCCCCCTGCCCAGCCCCTGCCCAGCCCCTGCCCAGCCCCTGCCCAGCTCCCTGCCCAGCTCCCTGCCCAGCCCCTGCACAGCTCCTGCCCAGCTCCCTGCTCAGCCCCTGCCCAGCCCCTGCCCAGCTCCCTGCCCAGCCCCTGCCCAGCTCCCTGCCCAGCTCCCTGCCCAGCCCCTGCCCAGCTCCTGCCCAGCCCCTGCACAGCTCCTGCCCAGCCCCTGCCCAGCTCCCTGCCCAGCTCCCTGCCCAGCCCCTGCCCAGCTCCCTGCTCAGCCCCTGCCCAGCTCCTGCCCAGCCCCTGCACAGCTCCTGCCCAGCCCCTGCCCAGCCCCTGCCCAGCCCCTGCCCAGCTCCCTGCTCAGCCCCTGCCCAGCTCCTGCCCAGCCCCTGCCCAGCCCCTGCCCAGCCCCTGCCCAGCTCCCTGCCCAGCTCCCTGCCCAGCTCCCTGCCCAGCCCCTGCCCAGCCCCTGCCCAGCTCCCTGCCCAGCCCCTGCCCAGCTCCCTGCCCAGCTCCCTGCCCAGCCCCTGCCCAGCTCCTGCCCAGCCCCTGCACAGCTCCTGCCCAGCCCCTGCCCAGCTCCCTGCCCAGCTCCCTGCCCAGCCCCTGCCCAGCTCCCTGCTCAGCCCCTGCCCAGCTCCTGCCCAGCCCCTGCACAGCTCCTGCCCAGCCCCTGCCCAGCCCCTGCCCAGCCCCTGCCCAGCTCCCTGCTCAGCCCCTGCCCAGCTCCTGCCCAGCCCCTGCACAGCTCCTGCCCAGCTCCTGCCCAGCCCCTGCCCAGCTCCCTGCTCAGCCCCTGCCCAGCCCCTGCCCAGCTCCTGCCCAGCCCCTGCCCAGCTCCTGCCCAGCTCCTGCCCAGCCCCTGCCCAGCCCCCTGCCCAGCTCCTGCCCAGCCCCCTGCCCAGCCCCTGCCCAGCTCCTGCCCAGCCCCCTGCCCCACTGCAGGCCCTGCTGCTGCTGCTGCCATTTGCAGGCTGCCCACTTCCTGCTGCCAGCAGGCAGCTGGGGAAGGAAGTGCTGAGATCCTCCCTGCCAGGCAGGAAGGCCCTGGGGAGAGCTCCTGCAGCCAGGCTGCAATCCCCTGCTCAGGGCTCTCCCCCCCTGGAGCTGCCCTGGGAGCTGCTCTCAGCACCTCCTGGAGCCAGGCACAGAAGCCAGCCCCAGCCCCTGCAGCCCCCAGCACAGGAAGGGCCTGGAGCTGGTGGAGAGGGTCCAGGGGGGGCCTCAAAAACCATCAGAGGGGGCTGAGAGCTGTGGCTGAGCAAGCAGAGAGCAGCCCTGGGTGAATCCCTGGAGCCTGAGCTCTGCCAGCTGAGGCCTCTTGGCCAACCTCCTGCTGCAGGCTGCCCCAGAGGGCAGCAGCAAAGCCTCTCCCGGGCTGGGCACAGCCTCAGGCAGTTCCCTCTGCCCCTCTGAGCCTCATCCCAGCCTTGGTGGGGGTTGGAAGGGACCTCTGGAGCTCACCCAGCCCCCCCAGCCCCCCCTGCTCCAGCAGGGCTGCCCCAGGAGAGGCTCCAGGGGAGGCTCAGGGGCTTGGAGCAGCTCTGCCCTGAGGCCAGGCTGAGGGAGCTGGGGGTGGAGGAGGAGGCTCCAGGGAGAGCTCAGAGCAAGCTCCCAGTGCCTGCAGGGAGCTGCAGGAAGGGCTGCAGAGGGACTGCTCCCCAAGGCCTGCAGGGACAGCCCCCAGGGGCAATGGCTTCAGGCTGGAGCAGAGCAGATTGAGCTTGGCTGTGAGGAACAAGTTCTGCCCCCAGGAGGCTGCTGGAGCCCTGCTGCAGGCTGCCCAGGGAGGAGGTTTGAGGTCCCAGCCCTGGAGGTCCTCCAGGGGAGGCTCCAGAGGGCTCTGAGCAACCTGCCCTGGGGCAGGAGGTCCCTGCTGGCTGCTGGGGCTTTGCTCTGGCTGCCCTCTGGAGCTCCCTTCCCACCCAAAGCACTCTGTGGCCATCCAAGCTGGGCCCACAGGGCTGCAGGGCACCCAGCCTCAGGCTCTTCACTTCCCCTCCTCTCCCACAGCCTCCAAGCTCTCCACACCTCCTCTGCAGCAGCCTCCTGACCTCCCAAGCTGCTCAGCAGAGCTCCCCAGCTCCCAGCTGTGCCCCAGGAGGGGGTGTGGGAAGCAGCCCCAGCAGCCCAGGACCTGCCAAGCCAAGGGGGAAGCCTGGCAGGGGCTCAGCCCTGGGGAGCTGGGAGGGTTTCCCAGGCTGGGGCTGCAGGCAGACCTGGGCTGCCCCCCAGCAGCCCTCCTCCTGCCTGGGCAGCTGCTCACATCCTCTCCCAGCAAGGTGCTGGGGCTGCCAGCCCAGCAAAGGCACCCGGGGGGGCAGAGCTCCCCTGCCCCTCCAGCCTTGCCCCCTGCACGCAGCAGCTGGCCCTGGGGAAGGGGAGAGGCCACAGGAGGAGGTCACCAAGGGTCCAGCCCCAGCCAGAGCAGGGCAGGGCTCTCTGGCCACACTCCAGCAAGGGGCAGGGGCAGGCTCAGGCTCCCCACAGGCAGCCAGAGGTCTGCAGAGCTCCTGGGACCTGGCTTGGGGACCCTGAAGCTTCTCCTCCTCCTCCTCCTCCTCAGCCCTGGCAGCTTGTCCAGGCTTCCACCCACACCCACACTGCCTCCTCCCTGCCCCTGGAGCCTCCTGGCCACCTCCTCCCCAGGCTCCAGCAGCAGCAGCCCAGGCCATCAGCTGCTGCCTTGCCCACGGCCTGGCACAGGGACACAGGCTCCCAGTGCCAGGGGTGAGGGCACTGCCAGTGCCCCTCCAGCCACCACCACCCCCCAGCCCAGCCCTGCCTGGGGGGCTGTGGACCCCAAAGCCAAGGCTGCAGGGCTCCAACACCTCCCTCAAGAGACCCTCAGCCACCCTGAGCAGCCAGCAGGGAGGGAGGCAGCGACCCCAGTGCCTGGCTGCAGGGCATCCCCCCCCGGCAGCCTGCCAGCTCCAGGGGGCAATGTGGGGAGCAGGGGGTGGGGGGCAAGGCTGGGGAGGGGGCAAGCAGAGCCCTTCAGGGGCTGCCCTGGGGGGGAAGCATCTTCCATGGGGGGTGGGGAGGTGAGGGGTCATGCATGGGGATGGGGTCTTGGCCCCAGGGACACCTCCTGACCCCCCAAGGACAGGGGGGGGGCTTGGGCCAGGGTAGGTCTCTTGCCCCACGGGGATGGGGTCTCAGCCACCTAACTGCCCCCAACCCAGGTAGGGAGGCTTGGCCCAGGGGCAGCAGCTCCTTACCCACCCTGGGCATGGGGGACCCAGCCTGGGAGAGGTCTCTTACCCCCGCCCCGGGGGGTGGAGGGTCCGGGGGGAAGCCTCTGACCCTCCCCCCCGGGGGATGGAGGGTCCGGGGGGAAGCCTCTAACCCTCCCCCCCGGGGGATGGAGGGTCCGGGGGGAAGCCTCTGACCCCCGCCCCGGGGGGTGGAGGGTCCGGGGGGAAGCCTCTAAACCCCGCCCCGGGGGGTGGAGGGTCCGGGGGGAAGCCTCTAACCCTCCCCCCCGGGGGATGGAGGGTCCGGGGGGAAGCCTCTAACCCCCGCCCCGGGGGATGGAGGGTCCGGGGGGAAGCCTCTGACCCCCGCCCCGGGGGATGGAGGGTCCGGGGGGAAGCCTCTGACCCCCGCCCCGGGGGATGGAGGGTCCGGGGGAAGCCTCTAACCCCCGCCCCGGGGGATGGAGGGTCCGGGGGGAAGCCTCTTACCCTGCCCCCGGGGAATGGAGGGTCCGGGGGGAAGCCTCTAACCCCCGCCCCGGGGGCTGCCCGCGCCGTGCCCGCCCCGTCGGAAGCATCTCCGCCGCTCCGGTACCTACCTCGGGACGGGCAGCGCGGACAAAGGCGAGGTCCCGGCAGCGGCGGAGCTCCACTGGCGGCTCGGCTCCACCTGCGCCGCTGCCGCTGCCGCCTCCACCGCACCGGAACCGGGCGGGGAGGAACGCAGCAGCCCCGGCTCGGGCCGGGCCAGCCCACGGCGCTGTGACTGCGGCGGCACCGCCCCGCGGCCGGGGCCTCATGGCGACGCTGCCGCCCGCCCCGCCGGGCCGAGCGGAACCGGACAGAACGGAGCCGAAGGGACACGGAACGGAACCGAGCAGAATGGAACGGAGCGGAACCGAACGGAGCCGAACAGAAGCGAACGGAACCGAACGGAAGCGAACGGAACCGAGCGGAACAGAATGGAACCGAACAGAAGCGAACGGAACAGAACGGAACAGAATGGAACCGAACAGAATGGAACGGAACCGAACGGAACCGAGCGGAACAGAATGGAACCGAACATAACCGAATGGAGCTGAACAGAACCGAACAGAACCGAGCAAAACCAAACGGAGCCGAACGGAACGGAACGGAACCGAACCCAACGGAAAGGAACGGAACCGAATGGAACCGAACGGAACAGATCAGAACCCAACGGAGCCGAACGGAACCGAACAGAAGGGAACCCAAGGGAGCAGACCCCAACGGACCCCTGGCCGCCGCCGGCATCGCCTGCCCCGGGGCTACCGAGATGCGGTCAAGGCAGGGCTGGGGGGCTAGCGGGGTCGGTGCCGCTCGGGGCGGGGGGCAGGGGTTGGGGTACCGGAGGGGCAAGCAACTGGAGGTCGTGTTGGGAGGCTGAGAAAGAAGCAGCAGCAGCAGAGGAGCAGCAGTGGAGCAGCAGTGGAGCAGCAGAGGAGCAGCAGAGGAGCAGCAGAGGAGCAGCAGAGGAGCAGCAGAGGAGCAGCAGAGGAGCAGCAGAGGAGCAGCAAAGGAGCAGCAAAGGAGCAGAGGAGCAGCAGCAAAGGAGCAGAGGAGCAGCAGCAGCAAAGGAGCAGAGGAGCAGCAGCAGCAAAGGAGCAGAGGAGCAGCAGCAGCAAAGGAGCAGAGGAGCAGCAGCAGAGGAGCAGCAGCAGAGGAGCAGCAGCAGAGGAGCAGCAGCAGAGGAGCAGCAGCAGAGGAGCAGAGGAGCAGCAGCAGCAGCAGAGGAGCAGCAGCGGAGCAGCAGCAGCAGCAGAGGAGCAGCAGCAGCAAAGGAGCAGCAGAGCAGAAGCAGAGGAGCAAAGCAGCAGCAGAGCAGCAAAGCAGCTCCTGTCCCAGCCTGGATCCAACCAACATCTCCAGAGCCTCACCTCCAAGAGAAGAACCAGAAAAGAATCTCTCCCCCCCCACCCCCCAGAGCTTTCCTTCTCCCATCCAGGTGGCCCAAAGCTGAGCCTGAAGAGCTGCTGGGGGGAGCTGGAGCCAGGCAGGCAGCAGCCTTGGAGCCTGGGGTCAGCTGAGCTCAGCCAGCCAAGGCTATTTTGGAAGCCTGGGCAGTATTTTTAGCCTGCAAGCAAGGCTGCACTTCCCCTTTCTGGAGGCTCTCCTCCCTTGCTGGCAGTGGCTGGGGTGTGGAGGGGGAGCTCTGCTGCTGCAGCCAGGCCTGGGAGAGGTGGGGGGGGGGGGGGGGAACCTGTGCAGAACCCACTGCTGGTTGTGCAAGAAAGGAGCTGCCTGGGTGGGTGGGGATGGATGTGCTTCACCCCCCCCCTACACACACACACGTTGGGCAACCCTCAAAGCCTGCTGCTGAAGGAGCCACTCCAGGCTGCCTGGGCTTGTCCCAGCTCCCCAGCAGCTGAGGGAGGCTTCCAGCAGCACCCCCAGCTGAGCTTGGGGTGAGGAAGCCAGCAGAAGGCCCTTGGTCTGCCTAAGGGGGGTGGAAGGAGGAGGGGGGCAGTGGTGGTGGTGGTGGTGGTGGTGGTGGTTCCCCCACCCAAAGCCTTGGGTCAGCAGCTGGCTCTGCTTTTCCAGTTGCCCCCAAACCAGGCAGGAGCTGGAAAACCTGAGGCTGAGGCTGGGAACATCTCCAGGGCTTGGAAGTGGGGGGGACACACACTTGTGGAGCCCCAGAAGGGTTGGGCAAGAGCAGGGGGCAGGGGGAGGGGGAGGGGGGTATGGGCAGCCTGCCTGCCAGCAGCCTCCATCCCCATCCAGGGCTGTCTCAGGCACCTCCTGCCCAGCCCAGCTCAGCACCACCAGGCTGCCCCTGCCCAAGCCCTGCTGCCTGCAGCCTCCCTGCCCACTGCAGGCAGGAGGAGGTGGCAGGGGCAGGTGAGGAGGGGCTGGGGTCTGCAGCCGGCCAGAGCAGCAGTCCCTGGAGCAGAGCCCTCCTCTGGCAGGGCCTCTCCCACTCTTTCCTCTCTGGAGCTGTGCTGGGAAGCTGGGCTGCTGCCAGCTCCCTCCTGGCATGGGGAGGGCCTAAAGCAGAGGCCTGGGAACAGAGAGCTGCCCAAGACACAGCAGAGTGCAGGGCAGCTGGCTGCAGGCTGAGCTGCTGCTGCCATCGGGAGAGCTGAGTTTGAGCCTGGGGATCCTGCTGGGCACAGGGGACAAAGCAGCAGCATTCCCCCCTGGGGTCCCCTGCAGACCCCCTGGGGTTCCCTGCAGCCCCTCCTGGGGTTCCCTGCAGCCTCCCCTTGGAGTTCCCTGCAGCCCCCCCTGGGGATTCCCTGCAGCCTCCCCTTGGGATCCCCTGCAGCCCCTCCTGGGGATCCCCTGCAGCCTCCCCTTGGGATCCCCTGCATCCTCCCCTTGGGATCCCCTGCAGCCTCCCCTTGGGGTTCCCTGCAGCCCCTCCTGGGATTCCCTGCCCCCCGGGTGCAGCCCAGCCCCTGGGCACAGCCCAGCCCCGCAGCCCCCCGGGTGCAGCCCAGCCCCTGGTCACAGCCCAGCCCCGCAGCCCCCCGGGTGCAGCCCAGCCCCCGGGCACAGCCCAGCCCCGCAGCCCCTCCGGGTGCAGCCCAGCCTCACAGCCCCCCGCCCCCGCTGCTGCTCTCGGGGCTTTCTCACAAGCCGGCGGGGAGAGGAAAACAATTTCTGGTCGAAAACAGGAAAATGTGATTGTAGCAACCACAACAATGAGCCGGGGCCGGGGGCAGGGGGCAGGAGCCGGGGGCAGGGGCCGGGGGCAGGGGCCGGGGGCAGGGGCCGGAGCGGCTCTCGCTCTCCGTTTAGCTTCCGAAGCAGCTTCGGAGCCGACTGCGAGCGGAGCCTGCCCGCGGCCGCGCTCCCCCTCCCGACCCCCGGCAGCCAGCGCAGCGCTCCGGTGCCTCCCGCGGTCCCCTCCACCGCCTGGTCCCTCAGCCTCAGCCCCTCCTCCACCTCCACAGCCCCAGAAGCCTTCCGTGCCCCATCTAGAACCTCCAAACCTCCTCAGAACCTCCTCTGAGATCTTCTAGAACCTCTTGAAACCCTCCAGAGCTCCACCTAGAACCTCCAAACCTCCTCTGAGCTCCTCAAGAGCCTCCAGAGCCCCATCTAGGACCTTGAGGAACTCCAGAAACCCTCCATGGCCCCATCCAGAACATCCAAACCTCCTCAGAACCTCCTCTGAGCTCCTCAAGAACCTCCAGAGCCTCATCCAGGATCTTGAGGAGCTCCAAACCTCCTCCATGGCCCCATCTAGAACCTCCAAACCTCCTCAGAACCTCCTCTGAGCTACTCAAGAACCTCCAGAGCCCCATCTAGGACCTTGAGGAGCTCCAAACCTCCTCCATGGCCCCATCTAGAACCTCCAAACCTCCTCAGAACCTCCTCTGAGTGCCAAGAACCTCCAGAGCCCCATCCAGGACCTTAAGGGACTCCACAAACCCCTCCATGGCCTCATCTAGAACCTCCAAACCTCCTCAGAACCTCCTTTGAGCTCCTCAAGAGCCTCTCAAGCTCCTCTGCAGAGCCACCTGCAAGGTGAGGCTCAACAAGGCTCTGGGCAGCCTGCTTTGGTTGAGGCTGCCCCTGCTGCCTGCAGAGGGGGTTGGCCTGGGTGACCTTCAGAGGTCCCTTCCCACCCAGAGCATTGTCCTGAGCAGCTCAGGCCAGGAGCTGCCTCAAAGCAGCCACAGCAGCCCCACAGGAGACATTCAGCCAAGAGCAGAGGAAGGGCAACTCCCAGGAACACCTCATGGACACAGCAGATGGGGTTGGGCAACCCAGGGAGGGCAACCCAGGGAGGACAACCCAGGGAGGACAACCGAGAGGAGGACAACCGAGAGGAGGACAACCGAGAGGAGGACAATCAAGGGAGGACAGCCTAGAGAGGACAACCTAGAGGGGGACAACCAAGGGAGGACAACCAAGAGGAGGATAATCAAGGTAGGACAATCCAGAGAGGACAATCAAGGGAGGACAACCAAGAGGAGGACAATCAAGGGAAGACAGCCTAGAGGAGGACAACCAAGGGAGAACAACCCAGAGGACAACCTAGAGGAGGAGAACCCAGAGAGGACTATCAAGGGAGGACTAACTAGAGGAGGACAACCCAGAGGAGAGGACAGCCAAGGGAGGACAACTAAGGGAGGACAACCCAGAAGGGGACAACCCAGAAGGGGACAACCAGGGGAGGACAACCTAGGGAGGACAGCCAAGACGAGGACAATCCAGGGAGGACAATCCAGGGAGGACAACCCAGAGGAGAGGACAGCCAAGGGAGGACAACTAAGGGAGGACAACCCAGAAGGGGACAACCCAGAAGAGGACAACCAAGAGGAGGACAACCAAGAGGACAATCCAGGGAGGACAATCCAGGGAGGACAATCCAGGGAGGACAATACAGGGAGGACAGCCTAGAGGAGGACAACCAAGGGAGGGCAACCTAAAGGAGGACTAACTAGAGGGGGACGACACAGGAAGGACAACCAAGGGAGGACAACACAGAGAGGACAACCTAGGGAGGAGAACCCAGAGGAGAGGACAATCAAGGGAGGACAGCCTAAAGGAGGACTAACTAGAGAAGAACAACCAAGAGGAGAGGACAACCCAGAGGAGAGGACAACCAAGGGCTGACCTTTGCCTCCAGTGCTCATCTGCCCAGGTCCCTGCTGCTGCTGCTGCTGCTGCTGCTGCTCCCCTTCAGGTTTCTGCCTCTCTTTGGGCCCTGCTTGTGCCAAGTCCCCGAGCAGAGCAGCGCAGCGCAGAGCAGCGCAGCCCTTTGGTGTGGTCTGCAGTGTGTGAGCTGAGGAGGAGCCCAAGCCCTGCTCTCTGCCTTTGTTTTGTCTTCTGGGTGCAGTTTCCAGGGCCTGGTTTCAGAATGACAACCTCTGGTGCTGCTCTTCCCCGGGCAGGCAGGCAGGCAGCAGCTCCTCTCTCCTCCCTCTCTCCTCTCTCCTCCCTCTCTCCTCTCTCCTCCCTCTCTCCTCTCTCCTCCCTCTCTCCTCTCTCCTCCCTCCCTCCTCCCTCCCTCCTTCCTCCTTCCCTCCTCCCTCCCTCCTCTCTCCCTCCTCCCTCCCTCCTCTCACTCTCAGCCTTTGGTGTCCCTCTCACGCCCAGCTAGGGGCTGGGAGGAGGAGGTTAGGGGTCGGGGGGTAGGGGGAGGAAGGAACCAAACTGCTTTCAAACTAAAGCAAAAGAAACCCCGCGGCTGCCAGGAGGCTCTCGGGGCTCCCCCAGCCCCTCGGAGCTGCTGTTGAAATCGGCCCCCGCGGCTCCTGCCGGCAGGGGAGGGCTCGGCCGGCAATTGCCGGGACAGGGAAGGGCTCCCCGGGAGCAGAGGCAAAGCCAAGAGGCTGAGGGTCCGAGCCGGGGAGAGGGATGGAGGCTAAAACTGCAGCGGCTCTGGAGCCACCCAGGAAGGGGAAGGGGGGGGGGAGGGGAGAGGGAAAAGTTTTCCTCCCTTCAGGAATTTCCCAGCTGGGAGCTCAGGTTTCCAAAGGGCAGCAGGAAGGAAGCACTGGGCACAAGGAGCAGGGCAGGGAGGAGCCCCCCGGGGGGGCAGCGACCTCGGCACCGGCAGAGAGGGAGAGGCAGGGACTGCCCCAGGGCTCTGCTTGGCATCTGGGGGGCAGCTGGGGGCGGGGGGGAGCGAGGCTGGAGAAGAGGAGGCTGAGGGGAGACCTTCAGGGGAGACCTTCTGGCTCCCTGCAGCTCCCTGGGAGGAGCTTGGAGCCAAGGATGAAGAGCCAGGGCAAGAGGAGGTGGCCTCAGGCTGCCCCAGGGCAGGTTCAGCTGGGCCAGGAGGAGCAATTTCTGCCCCTTGAGGCTGGCCCAGGGCTGTGGTGGAGTCTCCATCCCTGGAGGGGTTCCCAAGCCCTGGAGCTGGGGTGCTGAGGGCTTGGTGCTGCCCCTGGGGCAGTGCTGGGTTGAGGGTTGGACTCCAGGATCTCAAAGAGCTCTTCCAGCCCAAAGCTCACATCCCTCCTCACATCCCATCCCTCCTCACATCCCATCCCTCCCCACATCCCTCCCCTCCCCACATCCCATCCCTCCCCACATCCCTCCCCTCCCCACATCCCATCCCTCCCCACATCCCTCCCCTCCCCACATCCCTCCCCTCCCCACATCCCTCCCCTCCTCACATCCCTCCCCTCCCCACATCCCTCCCCTCCCCACATCCCTGCTCCTGCAGCCTTCCCCGGGGGCATCCTTCATTGCTGCAGCGCAAAAGCCACCAGCTGGAGCTTGGGGGCAGAGGGGAGAGGGCAGGCAGAGAGCCTCTGGGATGCAGCACCAGGCACAGTGGCCTTGGGGCCAGCCCAGGGAGCCCCCAAATCCTCTGCCAAGAGCCCAGGGAGCCCCCATATCCTCTGCCAAATGCTCAGGGAGCCCCCAAATCCTCTGCCACGAGCCCAGGGAGCCCCCATATCCTCTGCCACAAGTCCCCCAGTGGCTGGGAGGCAGCTTGGGCATCAAGGGCAGCCTGAGCCTTGGGATCTGCCTCCCCTGGGCACCCTCAAGCTGTCGGGGGGGGGGGGGGAGAGGTGACCAAGAGCTGTGCCCCCCAAGAGGCAACCCCAACAAAGACAGGGCAAGCCAAGGGCCAAAGGAGCTCCTTGGTGCAGCACCCCTGCAGCTGGGAGCAGCTCAGGCTGCAGAGCATCAATCAACCCCCAGCTGCCTGGAGCTGAAGAGAAACTTCCTCTGGGTGAGGACCCTGCCAGGGCAGCCTCTGCCTCCTCCAGCCCCCGGCAGAGGCTGCCTGAGGTCTGGAGCTGCTGGCTCCAGGCTTCAGGAGCCCTTTCTGTGCCCTTTTTGCTCTGCCTCTGGAGCCCTCTGGGAGGAAGGGCAAAGCTCAGCAGCTTTGCCTGCTCCGTGCCTGGGTGGTTTGCAGCGCAGAGCTCAGCCCCTGGCTGAGGGTCGTCCCCAGCAGCCTGGTGTCCTCTCCTCCTGGAGTCACAGAGGTGGGAAAAGGCCTCTGAGGTCCTCAAACCTCCCTCTGAGATCCTCAGAGCTCCCTCTGAGGTCCTCAAGCCTCCCAGCCCAAGCCCAACAAACCACAGGGTTCATGAACCCCTCCAGGGATGGGGACTCCACTACCTCCCTGGGCAGCCTGGGCCAGGCCTGGATGCTCCTCAGGGCCCAGAAATTGTTCCTCAAGGCCAACCTGAACCTGCCCTGGGGCTGCCTGAGGTCATCTCCTCTTGTCCTGGCCCTTGGCACAAGAGCCCAACCCCCCCCTGGCTCCAGGCTCCTCTCAGGGAGCTGCAGGCAGCCAGGAGGTCTCCCCTCAGCCTCCTCTCCTCCAGCCTCAACAACCCTCCCAGAGCTCCCTCAGCTGCTCCTCCCCAGCCCCTCTCTCCCCCCAGCCCCTTCCCCAGAGCTCCCTCAGCTGCTCCTCCCCAGCCCCTCTCTCCCCCCAGCCCCTTCCCCAGCTCCTCCCCTGGCCCTGCTGCAGCCCTCCTGGCCCCGAGGAGCCCAAAGCTGCCCTCAGGCTGCCAGCTGTGGCCTCCCCAGCGCCACGACCACCACATTATGCCCAGAACCCTTCCCGGGGCGGGGTGCTGCCGGTGCCCCCCTGCCCCCCTGCCGCGGGGCACAGCGAGCTCGGGGCCGGCGCCGCAGCTCCGTTCGCCGCCGCCGCCGCTTCCCACCCCCCCGGGGGAGGGGGGGGGGGGGATGTTTATTTTTAGCCGGTGCCACCCCGGGGGCTGAGGGGGGGAAATGTTTCGTTTCAATTTCTCTTCAGGACGTCCGGCCCCGAGGGCTCTTTCTGGGAATCCCTGGTTGTAAACAGCCTCGCTGAGGGCGAGAGGCCCCCGGGGGTGAGCTCTCAGGTGTGAGTCAAAGCAGGAAGCTGCTGCCGCGGGGGCGAGCAGAGGTCCCCGGCCCCTCCCCCCCCCCCGGCAAAAAGCGGCCTCGATCCATCCACCCCCCCAGATTCCGTCCCACAAGCCCAGCCCGAGCCGTGCCCCCTGCCGGGATGGGAGGGATGGATGCTGCCCGCGGGATGCTCCCCGAGAGGTGCAGCTCCTGGGAGGCAGCTGCCCAGGGGATGCAGCTCCTGGGAGGAGGCTGCCCAAGGGATGCAGCTCCTGGGATGCAGCTGCCCAGGGGATGCAGCTCCTGGGAGGCAGCTGCCCAGGGGATGCAGCTCCTGGGAGGCAGCTGCCCAGGGATGCAGCTCCTGGGAGGAGGCTGCCCAGGGGATGCAGCTCCTGGGAGGAGGAGGCTGCCCAGGGGATGCAGCTCCCGGGAGGAGGATGCTGCTGCCCAGGGGATGCAGCTCCCGGGAGGAGGAGGCTGCTGCCCAGGGGATGCAGCTCCTGGGAGGAGGAGGCTGCTGCCCAGGGGATGCAGCTCCTGGGAGGAGGAGGCTGCTGCCCAGGGGATGCAGCTCCTGGGAGGAGGAGGCTGCTGCCCAGGGGATGCAGCTCCTGGGAGGAGGAGGCTGCTGCCCAGGGGATGCAGCTCCTGGGAGGAGGAGGCTGCTGCCCAGGGGATGCAGCTCCTGGGAGGATGCAGCTCCCAGGAGGAGGAGGCTGCCCAGGGGATGCAGCTCCCCATGGGATGCAGCCCCTCAGCATCTCCCCAGCCTCCTCTGGACTCTCTCCAGCACTTCTCTGCCTTCCTTGAGCTGGGGAGCCCAGGACTGGGCCAGCTGTGACCTCCCTGGGACAGTGCAGAGGGGCAGGAGCACCGCCCTCACCCTGCTGCCCACAGGAGATGCCCACTCAGGAGCCCCCTGGCCTTGGCTGCACCTCCCCAGCCCTGCTGGCACTGCCTGCTGCAGCCAGAGGAAGCAGTGAGACCCTCCAGGGTCGGTGGATCTCAGCCCTGCAGAGCAGCTCAGAGGCAGCATCTCTGCTCCCTGGCCCGAAGCGGGGGGCAGGGAAGGGCAGGAGCAAGGCTCAGCCAAGCCCCAAGCTGCTGCCCCCCCTGGCCAAGGCTCGGGGGGCAAGGAGGAAAGCGAGGAAGGGAGGCTGCAGGTGGAGGCTGGCAGTGCCAGCAGCTCCTCCAGGGGTCCCCAGGAGCTGCTCTGTGCCTCCCCCGTGCAGGCAGAGCAGCAGGACCCAGCCTGGCTCTGCGCTCAGGCCAGGCCACCTCGACCCTGGCCTGGCCCTCCCTCGGGGAAGCTCCCAAGCACCGAAGGAGGGAAGAGAGAGAGGTCTGGTTGCAATTGCTGCCTGAACAAAGGCTGCCTTCAGCAGCAGCAGCAGCAGCAGCCCAGCCCCACCTGGCACTTCCTTCCCCAAGCCCCCACACCTTCTGCTCATCCTCCAGCCTGGGGCAGCCTGGGCTGGCTTTGGGAAGCTCGCTGCGGCCAAGAGCTCCTCAGAGCCCTTTCTGCTCTTCCCCCTCCGCTCCCTGAGCAGCATCAAAGCAGCCTGAGTGGGAGATGCTTTCCAGCAGCCTCCAGCTCCTCCTCTCCAGCCAGGAGCCCCTCGGGGACCTTCTCTGCCCCTGCAGCCTCTCTGCCCCTGCAGCCTCTCTGCCCCTGCAGCCTCTCTGCCTCCCCCCCCCCCCCCGCCCCGGCTGGGAGGCTTCGGGGCTGCCCTCCCCCTTCAGAGCAAAGCAGAAAGCTCAGCAGGGAGCTCAGGGCTGGGGAGGGAAGCAGAGATCAGCTTCGCAGCCCCCATTGCCCCTCCGGGGAGTCTCCCACCCCGGGGGCAGCCCAGGCCGGGGGGGGATGGGGGGAGCCTGCCCCTGGGCTGCGGCTTCTGCTCTGCCTCTCCTGCGCCGCCGCGGGGCTGCGCTGCGAAGCCTTCGCCTCCCGGCACACGCGGGGGGGGGGGGGGGGGGAGGCCCAGGGGTCGTGGCTGGGACAGCCTGGCGCCCCCCAGGCAACCAGAAGCGATGGCAGCAGCGGGCGGCGATGGGAGGGGGGGCCGGGGAACGGACCCAGGCGGCAGAGGGGGCTGGGGGCACACACACGAGAGGGGCTGGGGGGGGGACACACACTTGAGAGGGGCGAGGGGGGGACACACACTTGGGGGGGGCTGGGGGCGGGGACACACACTTGTGGGGGGCTGGGGGCGGGGACACACACTTGTGGGGGGCTGGGGGGGACACTGGAGGGGGGCTGGGGGGGGGACACACACTTGGGGGGGGCTGGGGGCACACACTTGGGGGGGGCTGGGGGGGGACACACACCTGGGGGGGGGCTGGGGGGGGGACACACACCTGGGGGGGGGCTGGGGGCACAGGGCAGCCCTGGGCAGCGTTCTCCCAGCACGGAGGCTGCAGCCCGGCGCAGAGGCTGCGGCGGAGCCCTTCCTGCCCTCTCCTTTCTCCTCCCCCCAGCTCCCATCCCTTCGGGCATCCCTTCAGCCTCTCCTCCCAGCCAGCTGCTCTTGCACAACCTTCCAACCACCTCCTCTGCCAGCCACCAGCTCCCATCCCATGCGTGGCCACTCGCAAGCCTTTAACCCCTCCCTGCCTTCACCCGGGGGGCGGGGGGGGGGATGTTGGGAGCGGCTCTGCTGCCCCTTCCCCTGCTCTGCCCTCCCCCAGCCCCTCCTCAGCCCCTCAGCGGTTCCCTCCCTGCAGGGGAGACCCTTTTAGACCACACAGCTCAGGCAGGCAGCTCCCTGCCGCCCCTCGCTGCATGCTGCCCTGGGCGGGGGGCGCCTGGAAAGCCCTCCTGAGGCGGTGTCCATCTGTCTGTCCGGGCTCCCTGTGGCTGGAGCCCTCTGAGCCCACAGGAGCTTCCCCTCCAGGCACTGTGCTGCACTCAAGCACCTCGCTGGGCTGGCTGCTCGATGCTGCCAGCAACCAGCAAGGCACTGAATGAAAACATCTCTCTGGGGGGGGGTGTGGGTGGAGCTGCCAAGGACCCCACACACACACACCCCAACCCCTTCCCCTCCCCCAAACATCCACTTTCCAGCCCAGAAAACCCCAAAACATCCATTTCCCAGCCCAGAAACTCTCCAACATCCATTTCCCAGCCCCAAACCTCCACTTTCCAGCCCAGGATGAAAAGCAAACTCCAAAACACCACTTTCCCAGCCCAGAAATCCATCTTCCAGCCCCAAAACACCCATTTCCCAGGCCAGAAAACCCCAAAGCATCAGTTTCCCACCCCAGAGACACCCAGGACAACCATTTCCCAGCCCAGGAATCCCCAAGCATCCACTTGCCAGCCCAGAAATCCATTTTCCAGCCCCAAACATCCATTTCCCAGCCCAGAATCGCCCCAAACATCACTTTTCCAAGCCCAGAACCACTCCAAAGACCTCTTTCCCACCCTAGAGACATCCTAAACAACCATTTCCCAGCCCAGGAATCCCCAAGCATCCACTTGCCAGCCCAGGAAACCCCCAAACATATCCATTTCCCAGCCCAGAGATACCCTAAACATCCATTTCCCAGCCCAGAGAACCCCAAAGCATCACTTTCCCACCCTAGAGATACCCTAAACAATCACTTCCCAGCCCAGGAATCCCCAGGCATCCACTTGCCAGCCCAGAGAAGCCTCAAAGCATCCATTTCCCAGCCCAGAGACACCCAGAGCAATCATTTCCCAGCCCAGAGAACCCCAAAGCATCAGTTTCCCTCCCCAGCAACACTCAACCATCCATTTCCCACCCCAGAGACACCCAAAACATTCATTTCCCACCCCAGAAACCCCCAAGCATTCACCTGCCAGCCCCAGAAATCCATTTCCCACCCCAGAGACACCCAAAGCATCCATTTCCCACCCCAGAAATCCATAAACCCCAAAGCCATCAATTTCCAGCCCAGAGAGACCCACAGCAATCATTTCCCAGCCCAGAAACCCCCCAAACATCACTTTTCCAAGCCCAGAACCACCCCAAACATCCATTTCCCAGCACAGAGAACCCCAAAGCATCAATTTCCCACCCCAGAGACACCCAGAACAACCATTTCCCAGCCCAGGAATCCCCAAGCATCCACTTGCCAGTCCAGAAATCCACTTTCCAGCCCAGAGAACCCCCAAAGCATCCATTTCCCAGCCCAGAGAAGCCCAAAGCCATCAATTTCCCAGCCCAGAGAGACCCAGAGCAATCATTTCCCAGCCCAAGAATCCCCAAGCATCCACCTTGCCAGCCCAGAAATCTACTTGCCAGCCCCCAAAACATCCATTTCCCACCCCAGAGACACCCTGAACGGTCCATTTTCCCCACCCCAGAAGTCCCCAAGCATCCACTTGCCAGCCCAGAAACCCCAACACATCCATTTCCCAGCCCAGAGACACCCTAAACAATCATTTCCCAGCCCAGAGAACCCCAAAGCATCAGTTTCCCTCCCCAGAGACATCCTGAACAACTATTTCCCAGCCCAGGAATCCCCAAGCATCCACTTGCCAGCCCAGAAATCCATTTCCCAGCCCAGAAACCCCCCAAACATCACTTTTCCAAGCCCAGAACCACTCCAAAGACCTCTTTCCCACCCCAGAGACATCCTAAACAACCATTTCCCAGCCCAGAAATCCATTTTCCAGCCTAAACATCCATGTCCCAGCCCAGCAACACTCAAACATCCATTTCCCCCAGCCCAGAGACACCCAGGACAACCATTTCCCAGCCCAGGAATTCCCAAGCATCCACTTGCCAGCCCAGAAATCCATTTCCCAGCCCAAAAAACCCCAAAACATCAATTTTCCAGCCCAGAGAGACCCAGAGCAATCATTTCCCCAGCCCAGGAATCCCCAAGCAATCCACTTGCCAGCCCAGAAATCCACTTGCCAGCCCCAAAACGTCAATTTCCCACCCCAGAGACACCCTGAACATCCATTTCCCACCCCAGAAGTCCCCAAGCAGCCACTTGCCAGCCCAGAAATCCACTTTCCAGCCCAAAACATCAATTTCCCAGCCCAGAGAACCCCCAAACCATCCATTTCCCCACCACCAGAGACACCCAAACCAATCATTTCCCCAGCCCAGAAGTCCCCAAGCAGCCACTTGCCAGCCCAGCAATCCACTTCCCAGCCCAAACCAATCCATCTCCCAGCCCAGCAAACACCCCAAGTATCCATTGCCATCCCCAAGTATCCATTGCCATCCCCAAGATCCATTTCCCAGCCCAAGCATCCCCTCCCAGCCCGGCTCCAGGTCGGCCCTGCCCAGCGCAGAGGGCGAGGAGGAGTCAGGCTGGAAGAGACCTCACGGAGCACGGAGCCCAACCCCCGGCGCTGCCCCCAGGGCTCCGCCGAGCCCTCGGCCCTCAGCACCGCAGCTCCGGGGAAGCTTTGAAGCTCCTCCAGGGATGGAGACTCCGCCACTGCCTCCCTGGGCAGCCCTGGGGCCAGGCTCTGGGCAGCCCTCGAGGGGTAGAAATTGTTCCTGGTGGGCAAGCTGAACCCCTCCCCGGGGCAACCTGAGGCCATCTCCTCTTGTCCTGGCCCTTGGCCCTTGGTTCCAGCCACTTGCAGGGAGCCAGGAGGTCTCCCCTCAGCCTCCTCTCCTCCAGCCTCAACACCCCCCACCTCCAGCTGCTCCTCCTCAGCCCCTCTCCTCCAGACCCTTCCTCAGCTTCATTGCCCTCCTCTGGACCACCCCAGCCCCTCAATGTCCTTCTGGGAGGGGAGGAAGCCAAACTGCCTCCCCCCAGCACGGCCCCCACCAGTGCCCAGCCCAGGAGAGCAACCCCCTGCCCTGCTCCTTCTGGCCCTGCAGAGCCCAACCAGCAGCAGCCCCCACTCAGGCTGGGGCCAAAGCAAGGAGCAAACAAAGCCCCCAGCACCCAAAAGCCCCTTCCCAAAAGCCTGGGCTGCAAAGGGAGCACTCAGCAGAGCGCTCAGAGGTGAGAGCTGCCCAGGGAGAGGGCAGGAAATTGTTGCTTCCTGCCCCTGCAGAGGAAGCTTCCCCTCCATGCTCCTGAGCAAAGCCAGGCAGCACTTCCAGCAAACAAACAACCCCCAACCCCCCCAGGGAAAGACAACCAACTGCCCCTGAGCCTGGCTCAGCTCCAGCAGCTGGGAAACAGGGCCCCCAAAAGTCAGGCTTCTAACCTGGGGAAGGGGCTCTGCTCCTCCTCCTCCCCCTCCCCTGGCTGGGGGAGTGCAGGAGGCATTGGAGAAGCCCCTGGGAGGGGGTCCTGGGGCTGAGGGTTGTCAACCCCAGGAGCCTGGGCAGCAGCAGCAGACCCCCAGGAGCCTGGGCAGCAGCAGCAGACCCCAGGGATGGGCTCAAGCTCTTGGGTTGGGTGAAGGAGAGTGGCCAAGAGGCAGAGCTGAGCTCAAGCCCAACACATTCCCAGCACCTGGCAGAGCCAGGGAATCCTTCTGGTTGTTGGAAGAGACCTCACAGAGTCCAACCCCACAGCCAGCACTGCCCCAGGGCACCACCAGCACTGATCCAGGGCACCACCAGCCCCTGGCCCTCAGCACCACAGCTCCAGGGCTTGCAAACACCTCCAGACCTCCCAGGCCATGCAGTCCACCCCACAGCCAGCACTGCCCCCAGGGCAGCACCAGCCCCTGGCCCTCAGCACCACAGCTCCAGGGCTTGGAAAGGCCTCCAGGGATGGGGACTCCACCACCCCCCACCCCAGGCAGCCTGGGGCCAGGGCCTGGGCAGCCTGGAGGTCTGGGCTCTGGGTGTCCCCAACTGAGCAAGCAGCACTGGGCACCTGCTGCTTGCAGAGGCACAGAGGGATGGAAGGAATCATCTGGCTGCAAATGTCTCCAGGGCCTCCACAATTCATCTCTGGGCAGCCCTTCAGCACCACTCCCTGTCCCCAGAGTGGGTCCTTCCCTTCCTTGTGAGGCTGTCTGCCTGCCTGCAGGTCCAGCCTGGTGTCCATCTGTCCTTCCTTCCTTCCTTCCCTCCTTCCCTCCCTCCTTCCTTCCCTCCTTCCCTCCCTCCTTCCTTCCCTCCCTCTTTCCCTCCTTCCTTCCCTCCCTCTTTCCCTCCTTCCTTCCCTCCCTCTTTCCCTCCTTCCTTCCCTCCCTCTTTCCCTCCTTCCTTCCCTCCCTCTTCCCTCCCTCCTTCCCTCCCTCCCTCCTTCCCTCCCCTCCCTCCTTCCCTCCCTCCCTCCTTCCTTCCTTCCCTCCTCCTTCCCTCCTTCCCTCCCTCCTTCCCTCCTTCCCTCCCTCCTTCCATCCCTCCCCTCCTTCCCTCCATCCCTCCCTCCTTCCCTCCATCCCTCCCTCCTTCCTTCCATCCCTCCCTCCTTCCATCCCTCCCTCCTTCCATCCCTCCCTCCTTCCATCCCTCCCTCCTTCCTTCCATCCCTCCCTCCTTCCTTCCATCCCTCCCTCCCTCCTTCCTTCCATCCCTCCCTCCTTCCTTCCATCCCTCCCTCCTTCCTTCCATCCCTCCCTCCTTCCTTCCATCCCTCCCTCCTTCCTTCCATCCCTCCCTCCTTCCTTCCATCCCTCCCTCCTTCCTTCCATCCCTCCCTCCTTCCTTCCATCCCTCCATCTGTCCCTTCATCTATCCTTCCATCCATCCATCAATACATCCATCCTTCCCTCCCCTCCCTCCCTCCATCCATCCATCCATCCCTGCCTCCCTGCAGCCCCCAGCACTGCCCACACACCACCCCACCCCCCCCGCAGCCTCTCTCCACCCCGGGCAGGACAAGTCCCTGTCCCGCCGGCTCCAGCAGCAGCCCCACACCCAGCAGCCCTTCCCCTGCGCTCCGGTCCGAGTCCCTTCCTTAAGCCCGGCTGGAAAGCTGCTGCCAGGCTGTCGGGAGGCAGAGAGGGAGAGAGAGAGCAGCAGAGGCAGCGAGGTCCACCCCGCAGCTCCTCCCGGCCCCCGTGCGGATCGCTGGATCCTGGATTTTCCCTCCCCGCCCTCTGCCTCTCCGAGCTCCTCTTTTAGCATCACCCCGCGGCTCGCACGGCCCCGGAGCCGCCGGGAAGCTCTTCCTCCCTCACCCTGCTCCCGGCCATGCCTGATGATTGCATCAGATTCCTTCTCACCCTGAGCTCAGGATGCCTCCCACCTTTGCCAGGTCCCGGCCAGCCCTCCGGAGGGAGGGCAGCCAGAGGGTGCCCCCAGATTCGGGCTGGCAAAGCGCCCGGCGAGGGCCCGCGGCGCCCGGCGGGGGGACACCGGAGGCTTCCTCGGGCGAGACGTTTGGGTGGGTTTGGAGAGCTCTGAGGTCCAGGGCATCGCCTCCTTGCGCCACCTCAGCCCTCCGCAGCCCCCCCAGGGAGACCACCCCGAGCAGCCCCCGCGGCCAGGCCGCGGGAAGTTCGCAGACGGCGGCGAGCGAGAGGCGGCAGCGGCGGCGGCGGCGGCGACTCACCCTGGCTTTGTCCTTGCATCCAGAGGATTAAAGCCCCGGGAAGTGAGGTCTCATTGTTCGGGAGGTGCTGAAGGCAGGCAGCTGCTCTCTCTTTAGATCTCAAGATTCACTCAAGTTCAGGAAGAGAGAGAGAGAGAGAGAGGGAGGGAGGGAGAGGGAGAGAAAGAGAGGGGACGGTGGAAGGGGAGGGACTGAGAGAAGGGCCGGGAGGGACCGAGAGAAGGGCCCCGAGGCCGTCTAGAATGACAATGGGAGGAAATGCTTTATCAAACCTAGAAAGCCAGCCCTGTCCTGGGAACACGGAGAGAGAGAGAGAGAGAGAGAGAGGAAGAAAAACCCTGACACACACACAGGCGAACCCCGAGGAGCCAAAACAACCCCCGAAAAACCCTCGCAGGAGCTAAACCAACCCCACGAATCCAGCCCCACCACCCCCCCCCAGGGGACCCCTCCAAGCCCTCCTCGGCCCAAGGCAGCAAGCTGAGAGACTCTGAGGTTTATTTCTGGGGGGGGGAGGAAAAAAAGGTAGCAGAGAGTGAAAAGTTTGGGGATTAAAC
>NW_027143927.1:0-45114 GCF_026170545.1 Melanerpes formicivorus
TTCATTAGTTTCGCTCACCTCTCGAAATCAAGCCATTTTTACAGCAGGTTGGAGGCAGCCTGTATCTCAGCACAGGAATAAGGTAGGGAAGAATTCAAAGGATCATTTGACTGCCTCCAGAAGTTAGATCAGATGGCAAATTGGATTTGGTGCTAGGTCTTTCCCTTTAGGTTTACCCCAACAATGTTTTCATTAGTTTCGCTCACTCTCGAAATCAAGCATTTTACAGCAGGTTGGAGCAGCCTGTATCTCAGCACAGAATAAGGTAGGGAAGAATTCAAATGCTCATTTTGACTGCCTCCAGAAGTTAGATCAGATGGCAAATTGGATTTGGTGCTAGGTCTTTCCCTTTAGGTTTTACCCCAACAATGTTTTTCATTAGTTTCGCTCACTCTCGAAATCAAGCATTTTACAGCAGGTTGGAGCAGCCTGTATCTCAGCACAGGAATAAGGTAGGGAAGAATTCAAAGGCTCATTTTGACTGCCTCCAGAAGTTAGATCAGATGGCAAATTGGATTTGGTGCTAGGTCTTTCCCTTTAGGTTTTACCCCAACAATGTTTTCATTAGTTTCGCTCACTCTCGAAATCAAGCATTTTACAGCAGGTTGGAGCAGCCTGTATCTCAGCACAGGAATAAGGTAGGGAAGAATTCTAAGGCTCATTTTGACTGCCTCCAGAAGTTAGATCAGATGGCAAATTGGATTTGGTGCTAGGTCTTTCCCTTTAGGTTTTACCCCAACAATGTTTTCATTAGTTTCGCTCACTCTCGAAATCAAGCATTTTACAGCAGGTTGGAGCAGCCTGTATCTCAGCACAGGAATAAGGTAGGGAAGAATTCTAAGGCTCATTTTGACTGCCTCCAGAAGTTAGATCAGATGGCAAATTGATTTGGTGCTAGGTCTTTCCCTTTAGGTTTTACCCCAACAATGTTTTCATTAGTTTCGCTCACTCTCGAAATCAAGCATTTTACAGCAGGTTGGAGCAGCCTGTATCTCAGCACAGGAATAAGGTAGGGAAGAATTCTAAGGCTCATTTTGACTGCCTCCAGAAGTTAGATCAGATGGCAAATTGGATTTGGTGCTAGGTCTTTCCCTTTAGGTTTTACCCCAAACAATGTTTTCATTAGTTTCGCTCACGCTCGAAATCAAGCATTTTACAGCAGGTTGGAGCAGCCTGTATCTCAGCACAGGAATAAGGTAGGAAGAATTCTAAGGCTCATTTTGACTGCCTCCAGAAGTTAGATCAGATGGCAAATTGGATTTGGTGCTAGGTCTTTCCCTTTAGGTTTTACCCCAACAATGTTTTCATTAGTTTCGCTCACTCTCGAAATCAAGCATTTTACAGCAGGTTGGAGCAGCCTGTATCTCAGCACAGGAATAAGGTAGGGAAGAATTCTAAGGCTCATTTTGACTGCCTCCAGAAGTTAGATCAGATGGCAAATTGGATTTGGTGCTAGGTCTTTCCCTTTAGGTTTTACCCCAACAATGTTTTCATTAGTTTCGCTCACCTCTCGAAATCAAGCATTTTACAGCAGGTTGGAGCAGCCTGTATCTCAGCACAGGAATAAGGTAGGGAAGAATTCTAAGGCTCATTTTGACTGCCTCCAGAAGTTAGATCAGATGGCAAATTGGATTTGGTGCTAGGTCTTTCCCTTTAGGTTTTACCCCAACAATGTTTTCATTAGTTTCGCTCACTCTCGAAATCAAGCATTTTACAGCAGGTTGGAGCAGCCTGTATCTCAGCACAGGAATAAGGTAGGGAAGAATTCTAAGGCTCATTTTGACTGCCTCCAGAAGTTAGATCAGATGGCAAATTGGATTTGGTGCTAGGTCTTTCCCTTTAGGTTTTACCCCAACAATGTTTTCATTAGTTTCGCTCACTCTCGAAATCAAGCATTTTTACAGCAGGTTGGAGCAGCCTGTATCTCAGCACAGGAATAAGGTAGGAAGAATTCTAAGGCTCATTTTGACTGCCTCCAGAAGTTAGATCAGATGGCAAATTGGATTTGGTGCTAGGTCTTTCCCTTTAGGTTTTACCCCAACAATGTTTTCATTAGTTTCGCTCACTCTCGAAATCAAGCATTTTACAGCAGGTTGGAGCAGCCTGTATCTCAGCACAGGAATAAGGTATGGGAAGAATTCTAAGGCTCATTTTGACTGCCTCCAGAAGTTAGATCAGATGGCAAATTGGATTTGGTGCTAGGTCTTTCCCTTTAGGTTTTACCCCAACAATGTTTTCATTAGTTTCGCTCACTCTCGAAATCAAGCATTTTTACAGCAGGTTGGAGCAGCCTGTATCTCAGCACAGGAATAAGGTAGGGAAGAATTCTAAGATCATTTTGACTGCCTCCAGAAGTTAGATCAGATGGCAAATTGGATTTGGTGCTAGGTCTTTCCTTTAGGTTTTACCCCAACAATGTTTTCATTAGTTTCGCTCACTCTCGAAATCAAGCATTTTACAGCAGGTGGAGCAGCCTGTATCTCAGCACAGGAATAAGGTAGGGAAGAATTCTAAGGCTCATTTTGACTGCCTCCAGAAGTTAGATCAGATGGCAAATTGGATTTGGTGCTAGGTCTTTCCCTTTAGGTTTTACCCCAACAATGTTTTCATTAGTTTCGCTCACTCTCGAAATCAAGCATTTTACAGCAGGTTGGAGCAGCCTGTATCTCAGCACAGGAATAAGGTAGGGAAGAATTCTAATGCTCATTTTGACTGCCTCCAGAAGTTAGATCAGATGGCAAATTGGATTTGGTGCTAGGTCTTTCCCTTTAGGTTTTACCCAACAATGTTTTCATTAGTTTCGCTCACTCTCGAAATCAAGCATTTTACAGCAGGTTGGAGCAGCCTGTATCTCAGCACAGGAATAAGGTAGGGAAGAATTCTAAGGCTCATTTTGACTGCCTCCAGAAGTTAGATCAGATGGCAAATTGGATTTGGTGCTAGGTCTTTCCCTTTAGGTTTTACCCCAACAATGTTTTCATTAGTTTCGCTCACTCTCGAATCAAGCATTTTTACAGCAGGTTGGAGCAGCCTGTATCTCAGCACAGGAATAAGGTAGGGAAGAATTCTAATGCTCATTTTGACTGCCTCCAGAAGTTAGATCAGATGGCAAATTGGATTTGGTGCTAGGTCTTTCCCTTTAGGTTTTACCCCAACAATGTTTTCATTAGTTTCGCTCACTCTCGAAATCAAGCATTTTACAGCAGGTTGGAGCAGCCTGTATCTCAGCACAGGAATAAGGTAGGGAAGAATTCTAAGGCTCATTTTGACTGCCTCCAGAAGTTAGATCAGATGGCAAATTGGATTTGGTGCTAGGTCTTTCCCTTTAGGTTTTACCCCAACAATGTTTTCATTAGTTTCGCTCACTCTCGAAATCAAGCATTTTACAGCAGGTTGGAGCAGCCTGTATCTCAGCACAGGAATAAGGTAGGGAAGAATTCTAAGGCTCATTTGACTGCCTCCAGAAGTTAGATCAGATGGCAAATTGGATTTGGTGCTAGGTCTTTCCCTTTAGGTTTTACCCCAACAATGTTTTCATTAGTTTCGCTCACTCTCGAAATCAAGCATTTTACAGCAGGTTGGAGCAGCTGTATCTCAGCACAGGAATAAGGTAGGGAAGAATTCAAAGGCTCATTTTGACTGCCTCCAGAAGTTAGATCAGATGGCAAATTGGATTTGGTGCTAGGTCTTTCCCTTTAGGTTTTACCCCAACAATGTTTTCATTAGTTTCGCTCACTCTCGAAATCAAGCATTTTACAGCAGGTTGGAGCAGCCTGTATCTCAGCACAGGAATAAGGTAGGGAAGAATTCTAAGGCTCATTTTGACTGCCTCCAGAAGTTAGATCAGATGGCAAATTGGATTTGGTGCTAGGTCTTTCCCTTTAGGTTTTACCCGCCAACAATGTTTTCATTAGTTTCGCTCACTCTCGAAATCAAGCATTTTACAGCAGGTTGGAGCAGCCTGTATCTCAGCACAGGAATAAGGTAGGGAAGAATTCTAAGGCTCATTTTGACTGCCTCCAGAAGTTAGATCAGATGGCAAATTGGATTTGGTGCTAGGTCTTTCCCTTTAGGTTTTACCCCAACAATGTTTTCATTAGTTTCGCTCACTCTCGAAATCAAGCATTTTACAGCAGGTTGGAGCAGCCTGTATCTCAGCACAGGAATAAAGGTAGGGAAGAATTCTAAGGATCATTTTTGACTGCCTCCAGAAGTTAGATCAGATGGCAAATTGGATTTGGTGCTAGGTCTTTCCCTTTAGGTTTTACCCCAACAATGTTTTCATTAGTTTCGCTCACTCTCGAAATCAAGCATTTTACAGCAGGTTGGAGCAGCCTGTATCTCAGCACAGGAATAAGGTAGGGAAGAATTCAAAGGATCATTTTGACTGCCTCCAGAAGTTAGATCAGATGGCAAATTGGATTTTGGTGCTAGGTCTTTTCCCTTTAGGTTTTACCCCAACAATGTTTTCATTAGTTTCGCTCACTCTCGAAATCAAGCATTTTACAGCAGGTTGGAGCAGCCTGTATCTCAGCACAGGAATAAGGTAGGGAAGAATTCTAAGGCTCATTTTGACTGCCTCCAGAAGTTAGATCAGATGGCAAATTGGATTTGGTGCTAGGTCTTTCCCTTTAGGTTTTACCCCAACAATGTTTTCATTAGTTTCGCTCACTCTCGAAATCAAGCATTTTACAGCAGGTTGGAGCAGCCTGTATCTCAGCACAGGAATAAGGTAGGGAAGAATTCTAAGGCTCATTTTGACTGCCTCCAGAAGTTAGATCAGATGGCAAATTGGATTTGGTGCTAGGTCTTTCCCTTTAGGTTTTACCCCAACAATGTTTTCATTAGTTTCGCTCACTCTCGAAATCAAGCATTTTTACAGCAGGTTGGAGCAGCCTGTATCTCAGCACAGGAATAAGGTAGGGAAGAATTCAAATGCTCATTTTGACTGCCTCCAGAAGTTAGATCAGATGGCAAATTGGATTTGGTGCTAGGTCTTTCCCTTTAGGTTTTACCCCAACAATGTTTTCATTAGTTTCGCTCACTCTCGAAATCAAGCATTTTACAGCAGGTTGGAGCAGCCTGTATCTCAGCACAGGAATAAGGTAGGGAAGAATTCTAAGGCTCATTTTGACTGCCTCCAGAAGTTAGATCAGATGGCAAATTGGATTTGGTGCTAGGTCTTTCCCTTTAGGTTTTACCCCAACAATGTTTTCATTAGTTTCGCTCACTCTCGAAATCAAGCATTTTACAGCAGGTTGGAGCAGCCTGTATCTCAGCACAGGAATAAGGTAGGAAGAATTCAAAGGATCATTTTGACTGCCTCCAGAAGTTAGATCAGATGGCAAATTGGATTTGGTGCTAGGTCTTTCCCTTTAGGTTTTACCCCAACAATGTTTTCATTAGTTTCGCTCACTCTCGAAATCAAGCATTTTACAGCAGGTTGGAGCAGCCTGTATCTCAGCACAGGAATAAGGTAGGGAAGAATTCTAAGGCTCATTTTGACTGCTCCAGAAGTTAGATCAGATGGCAAATTGGATTTGGTGCTAGGTCTTTCCCTTTAGGTTTTACCCCAACAATGTTTTCATTAGTTTCGCTCACTCTCGAAATCAAGCATTTTACAGCAGGTTGGAGCAGCCTGTATCTCAGCACAGGAATAAGGTAGGGAAGAATTCTAAGGCTCATTTTGACTGCCTCCAGAAGTTAGATCAGATGGCAAATTGGATTTGGTGCTAGGTCTTTCCCTTTAGGTTTTACCCCAACAATGTTTTCATTAGTTTCGCTCACTCTCGAAATCAAGCATTTTACAGCAGGTTGGAGCAGCCTGTATCTCAGCACAGGAATAAGGTAGGGGAAGAATTCTAAGGATCATTTTGACTGCCTCCAGAAGTTAGGATCAGATGCAAATTGGATTTGGTGCTAGGTCTTTCCCTTTAGGTTTTACCCCAACAATGTTTTCATTAGTTTCGCTCACTCTCGAAATCAAGCATTTTACAGCAGGTTGGAGCAGCCTGTATCTCAGCACAGGAATAAGGTAGGGAAGAATTCAAATGCTCATTTTGACTGCCTCCAGAAGTTAGATCAGATGGCAAATTGGATTTGGTGCTAGGTCTTTCCTTTAGGTTTTACCCCAACAATGTTTTCATTAGTTTCGCTCACTCTCGAAATCAAGCATTTTACAGCAGGTTGGAGCAGCCTGTATCTCAGCACAGGAATAAGGGTAGGGAAGAATTCTAAGGCTCATTTTGACTGCCTCCAGAAGTTAGATCAGATGGCAAATTGGATTTGGGTGCTAGGTCTTTCCCTTTAGGTTTTACCCAACAATGTTTTCATTAGTTTCGCTCACTCTCGAAATCAAGCATTTTACAGCAGGTTGGAGCAGCCTGTATCTCAGCACAGGAATAAGGTAGGGAAGAATTCTAAGGATCATTTTGACTGCCTCCAGAAGTTAGATCAGATGGCAAATTGGATTTGGTGCTAGGTCTTTCCCTTTAGGTTTTACCCAACAATGTTTTTCATTAGTTTCGCTCACTCTCGAAATCAAGCATTTTACAGCAGGTGGAGTAGCCTGTATCTCAGCACAGGAATAAGGTAGGGAAGAATTCAAATGCTCATTTTGACTGCCTCCAGAAGTTAGATCAGATGGCAAATTGGATTTGGTGCTAGGTCTTTCCCTTTAGGTTTTACCCCAACAATGTTTTCATTAGTTTCGCTCACTCTCGAAATCAAGCATTTTACAGCAGGTTGGAGCAGCCTGTATCTCAGCACAGGAATAAGGTAGGGAAGAATTCAAATGCTCATTTTGACTGCCTCCAGAAGTTAGATAAGATGGCAAATTGGATTTGGTGCTAGGTCTTTCCTTTAGGTTTTTACCCCAACAATGTTTTCATTAGTTTCGCTCACTCTCGAAATCAAGCATTTTACAGCAGGTTGGAGCAGCCTGTATCTCAGCACAGGAATAAGGTAGGGAAGAATTCTAAGGCTCATTTTGACTGCCTCCAGAAGTTAGATCAGATGGCAAATTGGATTTGGTGCTAGGTCTTTCCCTTTAGGTTTTACCCCAACAATGTTTTCATTAGTTTCGCTCACTCTCGAAATCAAGCATTTTACAGCAGGTTGGAGCAGCCTGTATCTCAGCACAGGAATAAGGTAGGGAAGAATTCTAAGGCTCATTTTGACTGCCTCCAGAAGTTAGATCAGATGGCAAATTGGATTTGGTGCTAGGTCTTTCCCTTTAGGTTTTACCCCAACAATGTTTTCATTAGTTTCGCTCACTCTCGAAATCAAGCATTTTACAGCAGGTTGGAGCAGCCTGTATCTCAGCACAGGAATAAGGTAGGGAAGAATTCTAAGGCTCATTTTGACTGCCTCCAGAAGTTAGATCAGATGGCAAATTGGATTTGGTGCTAGGTCTTTCCCTTTAGGTTTTTACCCCAACAATGTTTTCATTAGTTTCGCTCACTCTCGAAATCAAGCATTTTACAGCAGGTTGGAGCAGCCTGTATCTCAGCACAGGAATAAGGTAGGGAAGAATTCTAAGGCTCATTTTGACTGCTCCAGAAGTTAGATCAGATGGCAAATTGGATTTGGTGCTAGGTCTTTCCCTTTAGGTTTTACCCCAACAATGTTTTCATTAGTTTCGCTCACTCTCGAAATCAAGCATTTTACAGCAGGTTGGAGCAGCCTGTATCTCAGCACAGGAATAAGGTAGGAAGAATTCAAAGGATCATTTTGACTGCCTCCAGAAGTTAGATCAGATGGCAAATTGGATTTGGTGCTAGGTCTTTCCCTTTAGGTTTTACCCCAACAAGTTTTCATTAGTTTCGCTCACTCTCGAAATCAAGCATTTTTACAGCAGGTTGGAGCAGCCTGTATCTCAGCACAGGAATAAGGTAGGGAAGAATTCTAAGGCTCATTTTGACTGCCTCCAGAAGTTAGATCAGATGGCAAATTGGATTTGGTGCTAGGTCTTTCCCTTTAGGTTTTACCCCAACAATGTTTTCATTAGTTTCGCTCACTCTCGAAATCAAGCATTTTACAGGCAGGTTGGAGCAGCCTGTATCTCAGCACAGGAATAAGGTAGGGAAGAATTCTAAGGCTCATTTTGACTGCCTCCAGAAGTTAGATCAGATGGCAAATTGGATTTGGTGCTAGGTCTTTCCCTTTAGGTTTGTACCCCAACAATGTTTTCATTAGTTTCGCTCACTCTCGAAATCAAGCATTTTACAGCAGGTGGAGCAGCCTGTATCTCAGCACAGGAATAAGGTAGTGGAAGAATTCTAAGGATCATTTTGACTGCCTCCAGAAGTTAGATCAGATGGCAAATTGGATTTGGTGCTAGGTCTTTCCCTTTTGGTTTTGCCCCAACAATGTTTTCATTAGTTTCGCTCACTCTCGAAATCAAGCATTTTACAGCAGGTTGGAGCAGCCTGTATCTCAGCACAGGAATAAGGTAGGGAAGAATTCTAAGGCTCATTTTGACTGCCTCCAGAAGTTAGATCAGATGGCAAATTGGATTTGGTGCTAGGTCTTTCCCTTTAGGTTTTACCCCAACAATGTTTTCATTAGTTTCGCTCACTCTCGAAATCAAGCATTTTACAGCAGGTTGGAGCAGCCTGTATCTCAGCACAGGAATAAGGTAGGGAAGAATTCAAATGCTCATTTTGACTGCCTCCAGAAGTTAGATCAGATGGCAAATTGGATTTGGTTGCTAGGTCTTTCCCTTTAGGTTTTACCCCAACAATGTTTTCATTAGTTTTCGCTCACTCTCGAAATCAAGCATTTTACAGCAGGTTGGAGCAGCCTGTATCTCAGCACAGGAATAAGGTAGGGAAGAATTCTAAGGCTCATTTTGACTGCCTCCAGAAGTTAGATCAGATGGCAAATTGGATTTGGTGCTAGGTCTTTCCCTTTAGGTTTTACCCCAACAATGTTTCATTAGTTTCGCTCACTCTCGAAATCAAGCATTTTACAGCAGGTTGGAGCAGCCTGTATCTCAGCACAGGAATAAGGTAGGGAAGAATTCTAAGGCTCATTTTGACTGCCTCCAGAAGTTAGATCAGATGGCAAATTGGATTTGGTGCTAGGTCTTTCCCTTTAGGTTTTACCCCAACAATGTTTTCATTAGTTTCGCTCACTCTCGAAATCAAAGCATTTTACAGCAGGTTGGAGCAGCCTGTATCTCAGCACAGGAATAAGGTAGGGAAGAATTCTAAGGCTCATTTTGACTGCCTCCAGAAGTTAGATCAGATGGCAAAGTGGATTTGGTGCTAGGTCTTTCCCTTTAGGTTTTACCCCAACAATGTTTTCATTAGTTTCGCTCACTCTCGAAATCAAGCATTTTACAGCAGGTTGGAGCAGCCCTGTATCTCAGCACAGGAATAAGGTAGGGAAGAATTCTAAGGCTCATTTTGACTGCCTCCAGAAGTTAGATCAGATGGCAAATTGGATTTGGTGCTAGGTCTTTCCCTTTAGGTTTTACCCCAACAATGTTTTCATTAGTTTCGCTCACTCTCGAAATCAAGCATTTTACAGCAGGTTGGAGCAGCCTGTATCTCAGCACAGGAATAAGGTAGGGAAGAATTCAAAGGATCATTTTGACTGCCTCCAGAAGTTAGATCAGATGGCAAATTGGATTTGGTGCTAGGTCTTTCCCTTTAGGTTTTACCCCAACAATGTTTTCATTAGTTTCGCTCACTCTCGAAATCAAGCATTTTACAGCAGGTTGGAGCAGCCTGTATCTCAGCACAGGAATAAGGTAGGGAAGAATTCTAAGGCTCATTTTGACTGCCTCCAGAAGTTAGATAAGATGGCAAATTGGATTTGGTGCTAGGTCTTTCCCTTTAGGTTTTACCCCAACAATGTTTTCATTAGTTTCGCTCACTCTCGAAATCAAGCATTTTACAGCAGGTTGGAGCAGCCTGTATCTCAGCACAGGAATAAGGTAGGGAAGAATTCTAAGGCTCATTTTGACTGCCTCCAGAAGTTAGATCAGATGGCAAATTGGATTTGGTGCTAGGTCTTTCCCTTTAGGTTTTACCCCAACAATGTTTTCATTAGTTTCGCTCACTCTCGAAATCAAGCATTTTTACAGCAGGTGGAGCAGCCTGTATCTCAGCACAGGAATAAGGTAGGGAAGAATTCTAAGGCTCATTTTGACTGCCTCCAGAAGTTAGATCAGATGGCAAATTGGATTTGGTGCTAGGTCTTTCCCTTTAGGTTTTACCCCAACAATGTTTTCATTAGTTTCGCTCACTCTCGAAATCAAGCATTTTTACAGCAGGTTGGAGCAGCCTGTATCTCAGCACAGGAATAAGGTAGGGAAGAATTCTAAGGCTCATTTTGACTGCCTCCAGAAGTTAGATCAGATGGCAAATTGGATTTGGTGCTAGGTCTTTCCCTTTAGGTTTTACCCCAACAATGTTTTCATTAGTTTCGCTCACTCTCGAAATCAAGCATTTTACAGCAGGTTGGAGCAGCCTGTATCTCAGCACAGGAATAAGGTAGGAAGAATTCAAATGCTCATTTTGACTGCCTCCAGAAGTTAGATCAGATGGCAAATTGGATTGGTGCTAGGTCTTTCCCTTTAGGTTTTACCCCAACAATGTTTTCATTAGTTTCGCTCACTCTCGAAATCAAGCAATTTACAGCAGGTTGGAGCAGCCTGTATCTCAGCACAGGAATAAGGTAGGGAAGAATTCTAAGGCTCATTTTGACTGCCTCCAGAAGTTAGATCAGATGGCAAATTGGATTTGGTGCTAGGTCTTTCCCTTTAGGTTTTACCCCAACAATGTTTTCATTAGTTTCGCTCACTCTCGAAATCAAGCATTTTACAGCAGGTTGGAGCAGCCTGTATCTCAGCACAGGAATAAGGTAGGGAAGAATTCTAAGGCTCATTTTGACTGCCTCCAGAAGTTAGATCAGATGGCAAAATTGGATTTGGTGCTAGGTCTTTCCCTTTAGGTTTTACCCCAACAATGTTTTCATTAGTTTCGCTCACTCTCGAAATCAAGCATTTTACAGCAGGTTGGAGCAGCCTGTATCTCAGCACAGGAATAAGGTAGGGAAGAATTCTAAGGCTCATTTTGACTGCCTCCAGAAGTTAGATCAGATGGCAAATTGGATTTGGTGCTAGGTCTTTCCCTTTAGGTTTTACCCCCAACAATGTATTTCATTAGTTTCGCTCACTCTCGAAATCAAGCATTTTACAGCAGGTTGGAGCAGCCTGTATCTCAGCACAGGAATAAGGTAGGGAAGAATTCTAAGGCTCATTTTGACTGCCTCCAGAAGTTAGATCAGATGGCAAATTGGATTTGGTGCTAGGTCTTTCCCTTTAGGTTTTACCCCAACAATGTTTTCATTAGTTTCGCTCACTCTCGAAATCAAGCATTTTACAGCAGGTTGGAGCAGCCTGTATCTCAGCACAGGAATAAGGTAGGGAAGAATTCAAAGGATCATTTTGACTGCCTCCAGAAGTTAGATCAGATGGCAAATTGGATTTGGTGCTAGGTCTTTCCCTTTAGGTTTTACCCCAACAATGTTTTCATTAGTTTCGCTCACTCTCGAAATCAAGCATTTTACAGCAGGTTGGAGCAGCCTGTATCTCAGCACAGGAATAAGGTAGGGAAGAATTCTAAGGCTCATTTTGACTGCCTCCAGAAGTTAGATCAGATGGCAAATTGGATTTGGTGCTAGGTCTTTCCCTTTAGGTTTTACCCCAACAATGTTTTCATTAGTTTCGCTCACTCTCGAAATCAAGCATTTTACAGCAGGTTGGAGCAGCCTGTATCTCAGCACAGGAATAAGGTAGGGAAGAATTCTAAGGCTCATTTTGACTGCCTCCAGAAGTTAGATCAGATGGCAAATTGGATTTGGTGCTAGGTCTTTCCCTTTAGGTTTTACCCCAACAATGTTTTCATTAGTTTCGCTCACTCTCGAAATCAAGCATTTTACAGCAGGTTGGAGCAGCCTGTATCTCAGCACAGGAATAAGGTAGGGAAGAATTCTAAGGATCATTTTGACTGCCTCCAGAAGTTAGATCAGATGGCAAATTGGATTTGGTGCTAGGTCTTTCCCTTTTGGTTTTGCCCCAACAATGTTTTCATTAGTTTCGCTCACTCTCGAAATCAAGCATTTTACAGCAGGTTGGAGCAGCCTGTATCTCAGCACAGGAATAAGGTAGGGAAGAATTCTAAGGCTCATTTTGACTGCCTCCAGAAGTTAGATCAGATGGCAAATTGGATTTGGTGCTAGGTCTTTCCCTTTAGGTTTTACCCCAACAATGTTTTCATTAGTTTCGCTCACTCTCGAAATCAAGCATTTTACAGCAGGTTGGAGCAGCCTGTATCTCAGCACAGGAATAAGGTAGGGAAGAATTCAAATGCTCATTTTGACTGCCTCCAGAAGTTAGATCAGATGGCAAATTGGATTTGGTGCTAGGTCTTTCCCTTTAGGTTTTACCCCAACAATGTTTTCATTAGTTTCGCTCACTCTCGAAATCAAGCATTTTACAGCAGGTTGGAGCAGCCTGTATCTCAGCACAGGAATAAGGTAGGGAAGAATTCTAAGGCTCATTTTGACTGCCTCCAGAAGTTAGATCAGATGGCAAATTGGATTTGGTGCTAGGTCTTTCCCTTTAGGTTTTACCCCAACAATGTTTTCATTAGTTTCGCTCACTCTCGAAATCAAGCATTTTACAGCAGGTTGGAGCAGCCTGTATCTCAGCACAGGAATAAGGTAGGGAAGAATTCTAAGGCTCATTTTGACTGCCTCCAGAAGTTAGATCAGATGGCAAATTGGATTTGGTGCTAGGTCTTTCCCTTTAGGTTTTACCCCAACAATGTTTTCATTAGTTTCGCTCACTCTCGAAATCAAGCATTTTACAGCAGGTTGGAGCAGCCTGTATCTCAGCACAGGAATAAGGTAGGGAAGAATTCTAAGGCTCATTTTGACTGCCTCCAGAAGTTAGATCAGATGGCAAATTGGATTTGGTGCTAGGTCTTTCCCTTTAGGTTTTACCCCAACAATGTTTTCATTAGTTTCGCTCACTCTCGAAATCAAGCATTTTACAGCAGGTTGGAGCAGCCTGTATCTCAGCACAGGAATAAGGTAGGGAAGAATTCTAAGGCTCATTTTGACTGCCTCCAGAAGTTAGATCAGATGGCAAATTGGATTTGGTGCTAGGTCTTTCCCTTTAGGTTTTACCCCAACAATGTTTTCATTAGTTTCGCTCACTCTCGAAATCAAGCATTTTACAGCAGGTTGGAGCAGCCTGTATCTCAGCACAGGAATAAGGTAGGGAAGAATTCAAAGGATCATTTTGACTGCCTCCAGAAGTTAGATCAGATGGCAAATTGGATTTGGTGCTAGGTCTTTCCCTTTAGGTTTTACCCCAACAATGTTTTCATTAGTTTCGCTCACTCTCGAAATCAAGCATTTTACAGCAGGTTGGAGCAGCCTGTATCTCAGCACAGGAATAAGGTAGGGAAGAATTCTAAGGCTCATTTTGACTGCCTCCAGAAGTTAGATCATATGGCAAATTGGATTTGGTGCTAGGTCTTTCCCTTTAGGTTTTACCCCAACAATGTTTTCATTAGTTTCGCTCACTCTCGAAATCAAGCATTTTACAGCAGGTTGGAGCAGCCTGTATCTCAGCACAGGAATAAGGTAGGGAAGAATTCTAAGGCTCATTTTGACTGCCTCCAGAAGTTAGATCAGATGGCAAATTGGATTTGGTGCTAGGTCTTTCCCTTTAGGTTTTACCCCAACAATGTTTTCATTAGTTTCGCTCACTCTCGAAATCAAGCATTTTACAGCAGGTTGGAGCAGCCTGTATCTCAGCACAGGAATAAGGTAGGGAAGAATTCTAAGGATCATTTTGACTGCCTCCAGAAGTTAGATCAGATGGCAAATTGGATTTGGTGCTAGGTCTTTCCCTTTTGGTTTTGCCCCAACAATGTTTTCATTAGTTTCGCTCACTCTCGAAATCAAGCATTTTACAGCAGGTTGGAGCAGCCTGTATCTCAGCACAGGAATAAGGTAGGGAAGAATTCTAAGGCTCATTTTGACTGCCTCCAGAAGTTAGATCAGATGGCAAATTGGATTTGGTGCTAGGTCTTTCCCTTTAGGTTTTACCCCAACAATGTTTTCATTAGTTTCGCTCACTCTCGAAATCAAGCATTTTACAGCAGGTTGGAGCAGCCTGTATCTCAGCACAGGAATAAGGTAGGGAAGAATTCAAATGCTCATTTTGACTGCCTCCAGAAGTTAGATCAGATGGCAAATTGGATTTGGTGCTAGGTCTTTCCCTTTAGGTTTTACCCCAACAATGTTTTCATTAGTTTCGCTCACTCTCGAAATCAAGCATTTTACAGCAGGTTGGAGCAGCCTGTATCTCAGCACAGGAATAAGGTAGGGAAGAATTCAAATGCTCATTTTGACTGCCTCCAGAAGTTAGATCAGATGGCAAATTGGATTTGGTGCTAGGTCTTTCCCTTTAGGTTTTACCCCAACAATGTTTTCATTAGTTTCGCTCACTCTCGAAATCAAGCATTTTGCAGCAGGTTGGAGCAGCCTGTATCTCAGCACAGGAATAAGGTAGGGAAGAATTCTAAGGATCATTTTGACTGCCTCCAGAAGTTAGATCAGATGGCAAATTGGATTTGGTGCTAGGTCTTTCCCTTTAGGTTTTACCCCAACAATGTTTTCATTAGTTTCGCTCACTCTCGAAATCAAGCATTTTACAGCAGGTTGGAGCAGCCTGTATCTCAGCACAGGAATAAGGTAGGGAAGAATTCTAAGGCTCATTTTGACTGCCTCCAGAAGTTAGATCAGATGGCAAATTGGATTTGGTGCTAGGTCTTTCCCTTTAGGTTTTACCCCAACAATGTTTTCATTAGTTTCGCTCACTCTCGAAATCAAGCATTTTACAGCAGGTTGGAGCAGCCTGTATCTCAGCACAGGAATAAGGTAGGGAAGAATTCAAATGCTCATTTTGACTGCCTCCAGAAGTTAGATAAGATGGCAAATTGGATTTGGTGCTAGGTCTTTCCCTTTAGGTTTTACCCCAACAATGTTTTCATTAGTTTCGCTCACTCTCGAAATCAAGCATTTTACAGCAGGTTGGAGCAGCCTGTATCTCAGCACAGGAATAAGGTAGGGAAGAATTCTAAGGCTCATTTTGACTGCCTCCAGAAGTTAGATCAGATGGCAAATTGGATTTGGTGCTAGGTCTTTCCCTTTAGGTTTTACCCCAACAATGTTTTCATTAGTTTCGCTCACTCTCGAAATCAAGCATTTTACAGCAGGTTGGAGCAGCCTGTATCTCAGCACAGGAATAAGGTAGGGAAGAATTCAAAGGATCATTTTGACTGCCTCCAGAAGTTAGATCAGATGGCAAATTGGATTTGGTGCTAGGTCTTTCCCTTTAGGTTTTACCCCAACAATGTTTTCATTAGTTTCGCTCACTCTCGAAATCAAGCATTTTACAGCAGGTTGGAGCAGCCTGTATCTCAGCACAGGAATAAGGTAGGGAAGAATTCTAAGGCTCATTTTGACTGCCTCCAGAAGTTAGATCAGATGGCAAATTGGATTTGGTGCTAGGTCTTTCCCTTTAGGTTTTACCCCAACAATGTTTTCATTAGTTTCGCTCACTCTCGAAATCAAGCATTTTACAGCAGGTTGGAGCAGCCTGTATCTCAGCACAGGAATAAGGTAGGGAAGAATTCTAAGGCTCATTTTGACTGCCTCCAGAAGTTAGATCAGATGGCAAATTGGATTTGGTGCTAGGTCTTTCCCTTTAGGTTTTACCCCAACAATGTTTTCATTAGTTTCGCTCACTCTCGAAATCAAGCATTTTACAGCAGGTTGGAGCAGCCTGTATCTCAGCACAGGAATAAGGTAGGGAAGAATTCTAAGGATCATTTTGACTGCCTCCAGAAGTTAGATCAGATGGCAAATTGGATTTGGTGCTAGGTCTTTCCCTTTAGGTTTTACCCCAACAATGTTTTCATTAGTTTCGCTCACTCTCGAAATCAAGCATTTTACAGCAGGTTGGAGCAGCCTGTATCTCAGCACAGGAATAAGGTAGGGAAGAATTCTAAGGATCATTTTGACTGCCTCCAGAAGTTAGATCAGATGGCAAATTGGATTTGGTGCTAGGTCTTTCCCTTTAGGTTTTACCCCAACAATGTTTTCATTAGTTTCGCTCACTCTCGAAATCAAGCATTTTACAGCAGGTTGGAGCAGCCTGTATCTCAGCACAGGAATAAGGTAGGGAAGAATTCTAAGGCTCATTTTGACTGCCTCCAGAAGTTAGATCAGATGGCAAATTGGATTTGGTGCTAGGTCTTTCCCTTTAGGTTTTACCCCAACAATGTTTTCATTAGTTTCGCTCACTCTCGAAATCAAGCATTTTACAGCAGGTTGGAGCAGCCTGTATCTCAGCACAGGAATAAGGTAGGGAAGAATTCTAAGGCTCATTTTGACTGCCTCCAGAAGTTAGATCAGATGGCAAATTGGATTTGGTGCTAGGTCTTTCCCTTTAGGTTTTACCCCAACAATGTTTTCATTAGTTTCGCTCACTCTCGAAATCAAGCATTTTACAGCAGGTTGGAGCAGCCTGTATCTCAGCACAGGAATAAGGTAGGGAAGAATTCTAAGGCTCATTTTGACTGCCTCCAGAAGTTAGATCAGATGGCAAATTGGATTTGGTGCTAGGTCTTTCCCTTTAGGTTTTACCCCAACAATGTTTTCATTAGTTTCGCTCACTCTCGAAATCAAGCATTTTACAGCAGGTTGGAGCAGCCTGTATCTCAGCACAGGAATAAGGGAGGGAAGAATTCTAAGGATCATTTTGACTGCCTCCAGAAGTTAGATCAGATGGCAAATTGGATTTGGTGCTAGGTCTTTCCCTTTAGGTTTTACCCCAACAATGTTTTCATTAGTTTCGCTCACTCTCGAAATCAAGCATTTTACAGCAGGTTGGAGCAGCCTGTATCTCAGCACAGGAATAAGGTAGGGAAGAATTCTAAGGCTCATTTTGACTGCCTCCAGAAGTTAGATCAGATGGCAAATTGGATTTGGTGCTAGGTCTTTCCCTTTAGGTTTTACCCCAACAATGTTTTCATTAGTTTCGCTCACTCTCGAAATCAAGCATTTTACAGCAGGTTGGAGCAGCCTGTATCTCAGCACAGGAATAAGGTAGGGAAGAATTCTAAGGATCATTTTGACTGCCTCCAGAAGTTAGATCAGATGGCAAATTGGATTTGGTGCTAGGTCTTTCCCTTTAGGTTTTACCCCAACAATGTTTTCATTAGTTTCGCTCACTCTCGAAATCAAGCATTTTACAGCAGGTTGGAGCAGCCTGTATCTCAGCACAGGAATAAGGTAGGGAAGAATTCTAAGGCTCATTTTGACTGCCTCCAGAAGTTAGATCAGATGGCAAATTGGATTTGGTGCTAGGTCTTTCCCTTTAGGTTTTACCCCAACAATGTTTTCATTAGTTTCGCTCACTCTCGAAATCAAGCATTTTACAGCAGGTTGGAGCAGCCTGTATCTCAGCACAGGAATAAGGTAGGGAAGAATTCTAAGGCTCATTTTGACTGCCACCAGAAGTTAGATCAGATGGCAAATTGGATTTGGTGCTAGGTCTTTCCCTTTAGGTTTTACCCCAACAATGTTTTCATTAGTTTCGCTCACTCTCGAAATCAAGCATTTTACAGCAGGTTGGAGCAGCCTGTATCTCAGCACAGGAATAAGGTAGGGAAGAATTCTAAGGATCATTTTGACTGCCTCCAGAAGTTAGATCAGATGGCAAATTGGATTTGGTGCTAGGTCTTTCCCTTTAGGTTTTACCCCAACAATGTTTTCATTAGTTTCGCTCACTCTCGAAATCAAGCATTTTACAGCAGGTTGGAGCAGCCTGTATCTCAGCACAGGAATAAGGTAGGGAAGAATTCTAAGGATCATTTTGACTGCCTCCAGAAGTTAGATCAGATGGCAAATTGGATTTGGTGCTAGGTCTTTCCCTTTAGGTTTTACCCCAACAATGTTTTCATTAGTTTCGCTCACTCTCGAAATCAAGCATTTTACAGCAGGTTGGAGCAGCCTGTATCTCAGCACAGGAATAAGGTAGGGAAGAATTCTAAGGATCATTTTGACTGCCTCCAGAAGTTAGATCAGATGGCAAATTGGATTTGGTGCTAGGTCTTTCCCTTTAGGTTTTACCCCAACAATGTTTTCATTAGTTTCGCTCACTCTCGAAATCAAGCATTTTACAGCAGGTTGGAGCAGCCTGTATCTCAGCACAGGAATAAGGTAGGGAAGAATTCTAAGGATCATTTTGACTGCCTCCAGAAGTTAGATCAGATGGCAAATTGGATTTGGTGCTAGGTCTTTCCCTTTAGGTTTTACCCCAACAATGTTTTCATTAGTTTCGCTCACTCTCGAAATCAAGCATTTTACAGCAGGTTGGAGCAGCCTGTATCTCAGCACAGGAATAAGGTAGGGAAGAATTCTAAGGCTCATTTTGACTGCCTCCAGAAGTTAGATCAGATGGCAAATTGGATTTGGTGCTAGGTCTTTCCCTTTAGGTTTTACCCCAACAATGTTTTCATTAGTTTCGCTCACTCTCGAAATCAAGCATTTTACAGCAGGTTGGAGCAGCCTGTATCTCAGCACAGGAATAAGGTAGGGAAGAATTCTAAGGCTCATTTTGACTGCCTCCAGAAGTTAGATCAGATGGCAAATTGGATTTGGTGCTAGGTCTTTCCCTTTAGGTTTTACCCCAACAATGTTTTCATTAGTTTCGCTCACTCTCGAAATCAAGCATTTTACAGCAGGTTGGAGCAGCCTGTATCTCAGCACAGGAATAAGGTAGGGAAGAATTCTAAGGCTCATTTTGACTGCCTCCAGAAGTTAGATCAGATGGCAAATTGGATTTGGTGCTAGGTCTTTCCCTTTAGGTTTTACCCCAACAATGTTTTCATTAGTTTCGCTCACTCTCGAAATCAAGCATTTTACAGCAGGTTGGAGCAGCCTGTATCTCAGCACAGGAATAAGGTAGGGAAGAATTCTAAGGCTCATTTTGACTGCCTCCAGAAGTTAGATCAGATGGCAAATTGGATTTGGTGCTAGGTCTTTCCCTTTAGGTTTTACCCCAACAATGTTTTCATTAGTTTCGCTCACTCTCGAAATCAAGCATTTTAGAGCAGGTTGGAGCAGCCTGTATCTCAGCACAGGAATAAGGTAGGGAAGAATTCTAAGGCTCATTTTGACTGCCTCCAGAAGTTAGATCAGATGGCAAATTGGATTTGGTGCTAGGTCTTTCCCTTTAGGTTTTACCCCAACAATGTTTTCATTAGTTTCGCTCACTCTCGAAATCAAGCATTTTACAGCAGGTTGGAGCAGCCTGTATCTCAGCACAGGAATAAGGTAGGGAAGAATTCTAAGGCTCATTTTGACTGCCTCCAGAAGTTAGATCAGATGGCAAATTGGATTTGGTGCTAGGTCTTTCCCTTTAGGTTTTACCCCAACAATGTTTTCATTAGTTTCGCTCACTCTCGAAATCAAGCATTTTACAGCAGGTTGGAGCAGCCTGTATCTCAGCACAGGAATAAGGTAGGGAAGAATTCTAAGGCTCATTTTGACTGCCTCCAGAAGTTAGATCAGATGGCAAATTGGATTTGGTGCTAGGTCTTTCCCTTTAGGTTTTACCCCAACAATGTTTTCATTAGTTTCGCTCACTCTCGAAATCAAGCATTTTACAGCAGGTTGGAGCAGCCTGTATCTCAGCACAGGAATAAGGTAGGGAAGAATTCTAAGGCTCATTTTGACTGCCTCCAGAAGTTAGATCAGATGGCAAATTGGATTTGGTGCTAGGTCTTTCCCTTTAGGTTTTACCCCAACAATGTTTTCATTAGTTTCGCTCACTCTCGAAATCAAGCATTTTACAGCAGGTTGGAGCAGCCTGTATCTCAGCACAGGAATAAGGTAGGGAAGAATTCTAAGGCTCATTTTGACTGCCTCCAGAAGTTAGATCAGATGGCAAATTGGATTTGGTGCTAGGTCTTTCCCTTTAGGTTTTACCCCAACAATGTTTTCATTAGTTTCGCTCACTCTCGAAATCAAGCATTTTACAGCAGGTTGGAGCAGCCTGTATCTCAGCACAGGAATAAGGTAGGGAAGAATTCAAATGCTCATTTTGACTGCCTCCAGAAGTTAGATCAGATGGCAAATTGGATTTGGTGCTAGGTCTTTCCCTTTAGGTTTTACCCCAACAATGTTTTCATTAGTTTCGCTCACTCTCGAAATCAAGCATTTTACAGCAGGTTGGAGCAGCCTGTATCTCAGCACAGGAATAAGGTAGGGAAGAATTCTAAGGCTCATTTTGACTGCCTCCAGAAGTTAGATCAGATGGCAAATTGGATTTGGTGCTAGGTCTTTCCCTTTAGGTTTTACCCCAACAATGTTTTCATTAGTTTCGCTCACTCTCGAAATCAAGCATTTTACAGCAGGTTGGAGCAGCCTGTATCTCAGCACAGGAATAAGGTAGGGAAGAATTCTAAGGCTCATTTTGACTGCCTCCAGAAGTTAGATCAGATGGCAAATTGGATTTGGTGCTAGGTCTTTCCCTTTAGGTTTTACCCCAACAATGTTTTCATTAGTTTCGCTCACTCTCGAAATCAAGCATTTTACAGCAGGTTGGAGCAGCCTGTATCTCAGCACAGGAATAAGGTAGGGAAGAATTCTAAGGCTCATTTTGACTGCCTCCAGAAGTTAGATCAGATGGCAAATTGGATTTGGTGCTAGGTCTTTCCCTTTAGGTTTTACCCCAACAATGTTTTCATTAGTTTCGCTCACTCTCGAAATCAAGCATTTTACAGCAGGTTGGAGCAGCCTGTATCTCAGCACAGGAATAAGGTAGGGAAGAATTCTAAGGATCATTTTGACTGCCTCCAGAAGTTAGATCAGATGGCAAATTGGATTTGGTGCTAGGTCTTTCCCTTTAGGTTTTACCCCAACAATGTTTTCATTAGTTTCGCTCACTCTCGAAATCAAGCATTTTACAGCAGGTTGGAGCAGCCTGTATCTCAGCACTGGAATAAGGGAGGGAAGAATTCAAATGCTCATTTTGACTGCCTCCAGAAGTTAGATCAGATGGCAAATTGGATTTGGTGCTAGGTCTTTCCCTTTAGGTTTTACCCCAACAATGTTTTCATTAGTTTCGCTCACTCTCGAAATCAAGCATTTTACAGCAGGTTGGAGCAGCCTGTATCTCAGCACAGGAATAAGGTAGGGAAGAATTCTAAGGATCATTTTGACTGCCTCCAGAAGTTAGATCAGATGGCAAATTGGATTTGGTGCTAGGTCTTTCCCTTTAGGTTTTACCCCAACAATGTTTTCATTAGTTTCGCTCACTCTCGAAATCAAGCATTTTACAGCAGGTTGGAGCAGCCTGTATCTCAGCACAGGAATAAGGTAGGGAAGAATTCTAAGGCTCATTTTGACTGCCTCCAGAAGTTAGATCAGATGGCAAATTGGATTTGGTGCTAGGTCTTTCCCTTTAGGTTTTACCCCAACAATGTTTTCATTAGTTTCGCTCACTCTCGAAATCAAGCATTTTACAGCAGGTTGGAGCAGCCTGTATCTCAGCACAGGAATAAGGTAGGGAAGAATTCTAAGGCTCATTTTGACTGCCTCCAGAAGTTAGATCAGATGGCAAATTGGATTTGGTGCTAGGTCTTTCCCTTTAGGTTTTACCCCAACAATGTTTTCATTAGTTTCGCTCACTCTCGAAATCAAGCATTTTACAGCAGGTTGGAGCAGCCTGTATCTCAGCACAGGAATAAGGTAGGGAAGAATTCTAAGGATCATTTTGACTGCCTCCAGAAGTTAGATCAGATGGCAAATTGGATTTGGTGCTAGGTCTTTCCCTTTAGGTTTTACCCCAACAATGTTTTCATTAGTTTCGCTCACTCTCGAAATCAAGCATTTTACAGCAGGTTGGAGCAGCCTGTATCTCAGCACAGGAATAAGGTAGGGAAGAATTCTAAGGATCATTTTGACTGCCTCCAGAAGTTAGATCAGATGGCAAATTGGATTTGGTGCTAGGTCTTTCCCTTTAGGTTTTACCCCAACAATGTTTTCATTAGTTTCGCTCACTCTCGAAATCAAGCATTTTACAGCAGGTTGGAGCAGCCTGTATCTCAGCACAGGAATAAGGGAGGGAAGAATTCAAATGCTCATTTTGACTGCCTCCAGAAGTTAGATCAGATGGCAAATTGGATTTGGTGCTAGGTCTTTCCCTTTAGGTTTTACCCCAACAATGTTTTCATTAGTTTCGCTCACTCTCGAAATCAAGCATTTTACAGCAGGTTGGAGCAGCCTGTATCTCAGCACAGGAATAAGGTAGGGAAGAATTCTAAGGCTCATTTTGACTGCCTCCAGAAGTTAGATCAGATGGCAAATTGGATTTGGTGCTAGGTCTTTCCCTTTAGGTTTTACCCCAACAATGTTTTCATTAGTTTCGCTCACTCTCGAAATCAAGCATTTTACAGCAGGTTGGAGCAGCCTGTATCTCAGCACAGGAATAAGGTAGGGAAGAATTCTAAGGCTCATTTTGACTGCCTCCAGAAGTTAGATCAGATGGCAAATTGGATTTGGTGCTAGGTCTTTCCCTTTAGGTTTTACCCCAACAATGTTTTCATTAGTTTCGCTCACTCTCGAAATCAAGCATTTTACAGCAGGTTGGAGCAGCCTGTATCTCAGCACAGGAATAAGGTAGGGAAGAATTCTAAGGCTCATTTTGACTGCCTCCAGAAGTTAGATCAGATGGCAAATTGGATTTGGTGCTAGGTCTTTCCCTTTAGGTTTTACCCCAACAATGTTTTCATTAGTTTCGCTCACTCTCGAAATCAAGCATTTTACAGCAGGTTGGAGCAGCCTGTATCTCAGCACAGGAATAAGGTAGGGAAGAATTCTAAGGATCATTTTGACTGCCTCCAGAAGTTAGATCAGATGGCAAATTGGATTTGGTGCTAGGTCTTTCCCTTTAGGTTTTACCCCAACAATGTTTTCATTAGTTTCGCTCACTCTCGAAATCAAGCATTTTACAGCAGGTTGGAGCAGCCTGTATCTCAGCACAGGAATAAGGTAGGGAAGAATTCTAAGGATCATTTTGACTGCCTCCAGAAGTTAGATCAGATGGCAAATTGGATTTGGTGCTAGGTCTTTCCCTTTAGGTTTTACCCCAACAATGTTTTCATTAGTTTCGCTCACTCTCGAAATCAAGCATTTTACAGCAGGTTGGAGCAGCCTGTATCTCAGCACAGGAATAAGGTAGGGAAGAATTCTAAGGATCATTTTGACTGCCTCCAGAAGTTAGATCAGATGGCAAATTGGATTTGGTGCTAGGTCTTTCCCTTTAGGTTTTACCCCAACAATGTTTTCATTAGTTTCGCTCACTCTCGAAATCAAGCATTTTACAGCAGGTTGGAGCAGCCTGTATCTCAGCACAGGAATAAGGTAGGGAAGAATTCTAAGGCTCATTTTGACTGCCTCCAGAAGTTAGATCAGATGGCAAATTGGATTTGGTGCTAGGTCTTTCCCTTTAGGTTTTACCCCAACAATGTTTTCATTAGTTTCGCTCACTCTCGAAATCAAGCATTTTACAGCAGGTTGGAGCAGCCTGTATCTCAGCACAGGAATAAGGTAGGGAAGAATTCTAAGGCTCATTTTGACTGCCTCCAGAAGTTAGATCAGATGGCAAATTGGATTTGGTGCTAGGTCTTTCCCTTTAGGTTTTACCCCAACAATGTTTTCATTAGTTTCGCTCACTCTCGAAATCAAGCATTTTACAGCAGGTTGGAGCAGCCTGTATCTCAGCACAGGAATAAGGTAGGGAAGAATTCTAAGGATCATTTTGACTGCCTCCAGAAGTTAGATCAGATGGCAAATTGGATTTGGTGCTAGGTCTTTCCCTTTAGGTTTTACCCCAACAATGTTTTCATTAGTTTCGCTCACTCTCGAAATCAAGCATTTTACAGCAGGTTGGAGCAGCCTGTATCTCAGCACAGGAATAAGGTAGGGAAGAATTCAAATGCTCATTTTGACTGCCTCCAGAAGTTAGATCAGATGGCAAATTGGATTTGGTGCTAGGTCTTTCCCTTTAGGTTTTACCCCAACAATGTTTTCATTAGTTTCGCTCACTCTCGAAATCAAGCATTTTACAGCAGGTTGGAGCAGCCTGTATCTCAGCACAGGAATAAGGTAGGGAAGAATTCTAAGGCTCATTTTGACTGCCTCCAGAAGTTAGATCAGATGGCAAATTGGATTTGGTGCTAGGTCTTTCCCTTTAGGTTTTACCCCAACAATGTTTTCATTAGTTTCGCTCACTCTCGAAATCAAGCATTTTACAGCAGGTTGGAGCAGCCTGTATCTCAGCACAGGAATAAGGTAGGGAAGAATTCTAAGGCTCATTTTGACTGCCTCCAGAAGTTAGATCAGATGGCAAATTGGATTTGGTGCGAGGTCTTTCCCTTTAGGTTTTACCCCAACAATGTTTTCATTAGTTTCGCTCACTCTCGAAATCAAGCATTTTACAGCAGGTTGGAGCAGCCTGTATCTCAGCACAGGAATAAGGTAGGGAAGAATTCTAAGGATCATTTTGACTGCCTCCAGAAGTTAAATCAGATGGCAAATTGGATTTGGTGCTAGGTCTTTCCCTTTAGGTTTTACCCCAACAATGTTTTCATTAGTTTCGCTCACTCTCGAAATCAAGCATTTTACAGCAGGTTGGAGCAGCCTGTATCTCAGCACAGGAATAAGGTAGGGAAGAATTCTAAGGATCATTTTGACTGCCTCCAGAAGTTAGATCAGATGGCAAATTGGATTTGGTGCTAGGTCTTTCCCTTTAGGTTTTACCCCAACAATGTTTTCATTAGTTTCGCTCACTCTCGAAATCAAGCATTTTACAGCAGGTTGGAGCAGCCTGTATCTCAGCACAGGAATAAGGTAGGGAAGAATTCTAAGGCTCATTTTGACTGCCTCCAGAAGTTAGATCAGATGGCAAATTGGATTTGGTGCTAGGTCTTTCCCTTTAGGTTTTACCCCAACAATGTTTTCATTAGTTTCGCTCACTCTCGAAATCAAGCATTTTACAGCAGGTTGGAGCAGCCTGTATCTCAGCACAGGAATAAGGTAGGGAAGAATTCTAAGGCTCATTTTGACTGCCTCCAGAAGTTAGATCAGATGGCAAATTGGATTTGGTGCTAGGTCTTTCCCTTTAGGTTTTACCCCAACAATGTTTTCATTAGTTTCGCTCACTCTCGAAATCAAGCATTTTACAGCAGGTTGGAGCAGCCTGTATCTCAGCACAGGAATAAGGTAGGGAAGAATTCTAAGGATCATTTTGACTGCCTCCAGAAGTTAGATCAGATGGCAAATTGGATTTGGTGCTAGGTCTTTCCCTTTACGTTTTACCCCAACAATGTTTTCATTAGTTTCGCTCACTCTCGAAATCAAGCATTTTACAGCAGGTTGGAGCAGCCTGTATCTCAGCACAGGAATAAGGTAGGGAAGAATTCTAAGGCTCATTTTGACTGCCTCCAGAAGTTAGATCAGATGGCAAATTGGATTTGGTGCTAGGTCTTTCCCTTTAGGTTTTACCCCAACAATGTTTTCATTAGTTTCGCTCACTCTCGAAATCAAGCATTTTACAGCAGGTTGGAGCAGCCTGTATCTCAGCACAGGAATAAGGTAGGGAAGAATTCTAAGGCTCATTTTGACTGCCTCCAGAAGTTAGATCAGATGGCAAATTGGATTTGGTGCTAGGTCTTTCCCTTTAGGTTTTACCCCAACAATGTTTTCATTAGTTTCGCTCACTCTCGAAATCAAGCATTTTACAGCAGGTTGGAGCAGCCTGTATCTCAGCACAGGAATAAGGTAGGGAAGAATTCTAAGGCTCATTTTGACTGCCTCCAGAAGTTAGATCAGATGGCAAATTGGATTTGGTGCTAGGTCTTTCCCTTTAGGTTTTACCCCAACAATGTTTTCATTAGTTTCGCTCACTCTCGAAATCAAGCATTTTACAGCAGGTTGGAGCAGCCTGTATCTCAGCACAGGAATAAGGTAGGGAAGAATTCTAAGGCTCATTTTGACTGCCTCCAGAAGTTAGATCAGATGGCAAATTGGATTTGGTGCTAGGTCTTTCCCTTTAGGTTTTACCCCAACAATGTTTTCATTAGTTTCGCTCACTCTCGAAATCAAGCATTTTACAGCAGGTTGGAGCAGCCTGTATCTCAGCACAGGAATAAGGTAGGGAAGAATTCAAAGGCTCATTTTGACTGCCTCCAGAAGTTAGATCAGATGGCAAATTGGATTTGGTGCTAGGTCTTTCCCTTTAGGTTTTACCCCAACAATGTTTTCATTAGTTTCGCTCACTCTCGAAATCAAGCATTTTACAGCAGGTTGGAGCAGCCTGTATCTCAGCACAGGAATAAGGTAGGGAAGAATTCTAAGGCTCATTTTGACTGCCTCCAGAAGTTAGATCAGATGGCAAATTGGATTTGGTGCTAGGTCTTTCCCTTTAGGTTTTACCCCAACAATGTTTTCATTAGTTTCGCTCACTCTCGAAATCAAGCATTTTACAGCAGGTTGGAGCAGCCTGTATCTCAGCACAGGAATAAGGTAGGGAAGAATTCTAAGGATCATTTTGACTGCCTCCAGAAGTTAGATCAGATGGCAAATTGGATTTGGTGCTAGGTCTTTCCCTTTAGGTTTTACCCCAACAATGTTTTCATTAGTTTCGCTCACTCTCGAAATCAAGCATTTTACAGCAGGTTGGAGCAGCCTGTATCTCAGCACAGGAATAAGGTAGGGAAGAATTCTAAGGCTCATTTTGACTGCCTCCAGAAGTTAGATCAGATGGCAAATTGGATTTGGTGCTAGGTCTTTCCCTTTAGGTTTTACCCCAACAATGTTTTCATTAGTTTCGCTCACTCTCGAAATCAAGCATTTTACAGCAGGTTGGAGCAGCCTGTATCTCAGCACAGGAATAAGGTAGGGAAGAATTCTAAGGATCATTTTGACTGCCTCCAGAAGTTAGATCAGATGGCAAATTGGATTTGGTGCTAGGTCTTTCCCTTTAGGTTTTACCCCAACAATGTTTTCATTAGTTTCGCTCACTCTCGAAATCAAGCATTTTACAGCAGGTTGGAGCAGCCTGTATCTCAGCACAGGAATAAGGTAGGGAAGAATTCAAATGCTCATTTTGACTGCCTCCAGAAGTTAGATCAGATGGCAAATTGGATTTGGTGCTAGGTCTTTCCCTTTAGGTTTTACCCCAACAATGTTTTCATTAGTTTCGCTCACTCTCGAAATCAAGCATTTTACAGCAGGTTGGAGCAGCCTGTATCTCAGCACAGGAATAAGGTAGGGAAGAATTCTAAGGATCATTTTGACTGCCTCCAGAAGTTAGATCAGATGGCAAATTGGATTTGGTGCTAGGTCTTTCCCTTTAGGTTTTACCCCAACAATGTTTTCATTAGTTTCGCTCACTCTCGAAATCAAGCATTTTACAGCAGGTTGGAGCAGCCTGTATCTCAGCACAGGAATAAGGTAGGGAAGAATTCTAAGGCTCATTTTGACTGCCTCCAGAAGTTAGATCAGATGGCAAATTGGATTTGGTGCTAGGTCTTTCCCTTTAGGTTTTACCCCAACAATGTTTTCATTAGTTTCGCTCACTCTCGAAATCAAGCATTTTACAGCAGGTTGGAGCAGCCTGTATCTCAGCACAGGAATAAGGTAGGGAAGAATTCTAAGGCTCATTTTGACTGCCTCCAGAAGTTAGATCAGATGGCAAATTGGATTTGGTGCTAGGTCTTTCCCTTTAGGTTTTACCCCAACAATGTTTTCATTAGTTTCGCTCACTCTCGAAATCAAGCATTTTACAGCAGGTTGGAGCAGCCTGTATCTCAGCACAGGAATAAGGTAGGGAAGAATTCTAAGGATCATTTTGACTGCCTCCAGAAGTTAGATCAGATGGCAAATTGGATTTGGTGCTAGGTCTTTCCCTTTAGGTTTTACCCCAACAATGTTTTCATTAGTTTCGCTCACTCTCGAAATCAAGCATTTTACAGCAGGTTGGAGCAGCCTGTATCTCAGCACAGGAATAAGGTAGGGAAGAATTCTAAGGCTCATTTTGACTGCCTCCAGAAGTTAGATCAGATGGCAAATTGGATTTGGTGCTAGGTCTTTCCCTTTAGGTTTTACCCCAACAATGTTTTCATTAGTTTCGCTCACTCTCGAAATCAAGCATTTTACAGCAGGTTGGAGCAGCCTGTATCTCAGCACAGGAATAAGGTAGGGAAGAATTCTAAGGCTCATTTTGACTGCCTCCAGAAGTTAGATCAGATGGCAAATTGGATTTGGTGCTAGGTCTTTCCCTTTAGGTTTTACCCCAACAATGTTTTCATTAGTTTCGCTCACTCTCGAAATCAAGCATTTTACAGCAGGTTGGAGCAGCCTGTATCTCAGCACAGGAATAAGGTAGGGAAGAATTCTAAGGATCATTTTGACTGCCTCCAGAAGTTAGATCAGATGGCAAATTGGATTTGGTGCTAGGTCTTTCCCTTTAGGTTTTACCCCAACAATGTTTTCATTAGTTTCGCTCACTCTCGAAATCAAGCATTTTACAGCAGGTTGGAGCAGCCTGTATCTCAGCACAGGAATAAGGTAGGGAAGAATTCTAAGGCTCATTTTGACTGCCTCCAGAAGTTAGATCAGATGGCAAATTGGATTTGGTGCTAGGTCTTTCCCTTTAGGTTTTACCCCAACAATGTTTTCATTAGTTTCGCTCACTCTCGAAATCAAGCATTTTACAGCAGGTTGGAGCAGCCTGTATCTCAGCACAGGAATAAGGTAGGGAAGAATTCTAAGGCTCATTTTGACTGCCTCCAGAAGTTAGATCAGATGGCAAATTGGATTTGGTGCTAGGTCTTTCCCTTTAGGTTTTACCCCAACAATGTTTTCATTAGTTTTGCTCACTCTCGAAATCAAGCATTTTACAGCAGGTTGGAGCAGCCTGTATCTCAGCACAGGAATAAGGTAGGGAAGAATTCTAAGGATCATTTTGACTGCCTCCAGAAGTTAGATCAGATGGCAAATTGGATTTGGTGCTAGGTCTTTCCCTTTAGGTTTTACCCCAACAATGTTTTCATTAGTTTCGCTCACTCGCGAAATCAAGCATTTTACAGCAGGTTGGAGCAGCCTGTATCTCAGCACAGGAATAAGGTAGGGAAGAATTCTAAGGATCATTTTGACTGCCTCCAGAAGTTAGATCAGATGGCAAATTGGATTTGGTGCTAGGTCTTTCCCTTTAGGTTTTACCCCAACAATGTTTTCATTAGTTTCGCTCACTCTCGAAATCAAGCATTTTACAGCAGGTTGGAGCAGCCTGTATCTCAGCACAGGAATAAGGTAGGGAAGAATTCTAAGGCTCATTTTGACTGCCTCCAGAAGTTAGATCAGATGGCAAATTGGATTTGGTGCTAGGTCTTTCCCTTTAGGTTTTACCCCAACAATGTTTTCATTAGTTTCGCTCACTCTCGAAATCAAGCATTTTACAGCAGGTTGGAGCAGCCTGTATCTCAGCACAGGAATAAGGTAGGGAAGAATTCTAAGGATCATTTTGACTGCCTCCAGAAGTTAGATCAGATGGCAAATTGGATTTGGTGCTAGGTCTTTCCCTTTAGGTTTTACCCCAACAATGTTTTCATTAGTTTCGCTCACTCTCGAAATCAAGCATTTTACAGCAGGTTGGAGCAGCCTGTATCTCAGCACAGGAATAAGGTAGGGAAGAATTCAAATGCTCATTTTGACTGCCTCCAGAAGTTAGATCAGATGGCAAATTGGATTTGGTGCTAGGTCTTTCCCTTTAGGTTTTACCCCAACAATGTTTTCATTAGTTTCGCTCACTCTCGAAATCAAGCATTTTACAGCAGGTTGGAGCAGCCTGTATCTCAGCACAGGAATAAGGTAGGGAAGAATTCTAAGGCTCATTTTGACTGCCTCCAGAAGTTAGATCAGATGGCAAATTGGATTTGGTGCTAGGTCTTTCCCTTTAGGTTTTACCCCAACAATGTTTTCATTAGTTTCGCTCACTCTCGAAATCAAGCATTTTACAGCAGGTTGGAGCAGCCTGTATCTCAGCACAGGAATAAGGTAGGGAAGAATTCTAAGGCTCATTTTGACTGCCTCCAGAAGTTAGATCAGATGGCAAATTGGATTTGGTGCTAGGTCTTTCCCTTTAGGTTTTACCCCAACAATGTTTTCATTAGTTTCGCTCACTCTCGAAATCAAGCATTTTACAGCAGGTTGGAGCAGCCTGTATCTCAGCACAGGAATAAGGTAGGGAAGAATTCAAATGCTCATTTTGACTGCCTCCAGAAGTTAGATCAGATGGCAAATTGGATTTGGTGCTAGGTCTTTCCCTTTAGGTTTTACCCCAACAATGTTTTCATTAGTTTCGCTCACTCTCGAAATCAAGCATTTTACAGCAGGTTGGAGCAGCCTGTATCTCAGCACAGGAATAAGGTAGGGAAGAATTCTAAGGCTCATTTTGACTGCCTCCAGAAGTTAGATCAGATGGCAAATTGGATTTGGTGCTAGGTCTTTCCCTTTAGGTTTTACCCCAACAATGTTTTCATTAGTTTCGCTCACTCTCGAAATCAAGCATTTTACAGCAGGTTGGAGCAGCCTGTATCTCAGCACAGGAATAAGGTAGGGAAGAATTCTAAGGATCATTTTGACTGCCTCCAGAAGTTAGATCAGATGGCAAATTGGATTTGGTGCTAGGTCTTTCCCTTTAGGTTTTACCCCAACAATGTTTTCATTAGTTTCGCTCACTCTCGAAATCAAGCATTTTACAGCAGGTTGGAGCAGCCTGTATCTCAGCACAGGAATAAGGTAGGGAAGAATTCTAAGGCTCATTTTGACTGCCTCCAGAAGTTAGATCAGATGGCAAATTGGATTTGGTGCTAGGTCTTTCCCTTTAGGTTTTACCCCAACAATGTTTTCATTAGTTTCGCTCACTCTCGAAATCAAGCATTTTACAGCAGGTTGGAGCAGCCTGTATCTCAGCACAGGAATAAGGTAGGGAAGAATTCTAAGGATCATTTTGACTGCCTCCAGAAGTTAGATCAGATGGCAAATTGGATTTGGTGCTAGGTCTTTCCCTTTAGGTTTTACCCCAACAATGTTTTCATTAGTTTCGCTCACTCTCGAAATCAAGCATTTTACAGCAGGTTGGAGCAGCCTGTATCTCAGCACAGGAATAAGGTAGGGAAGAATTCTAAGGCTCATTTTGACTGCCTCCAGAAGTTAGATCAGATGGCAAATTGGATTTGGTGCTAGGTCTTTCCCTTTAGGTTTTACCCCAACAATGTTTTCATTAGTTTCGCTCACTCTCGAAATCAAGCATTTTACAGCAGGTTGGAGCAGCCTGTATCTCAGCACAGGAATAAGGTAGGGAAGAATTCTAAGGCTCATTTTGACTGCCTCCAGAAGTTAGATCAGATGGCAAATTGGATTTGGTGCTAGGTCTTTCCCTTTAGGTTTTACCCCAACAATGTTTTCATTAGTTTCGCTCACTCTCGAAATCAAGCATTTTACAGCAGGTTGGAGCAGCCTGTATCTCAGCACAGGAATAAGGTAGGGAAGAATTCTAAGGCTCATTTTGACTGCCTCCAGAAGTTAGATCAGATGGCAAATTGGATTTGGTGCTAGGTCTTTCCCTTTAGGTTTTACCCCAACAATGTTTTCATTAGTTTCGCTCACTCTCGAAATCAAGCATTTTACAGCAGGTTGGAGCAGCCTGTATCTCAGCACAGGAATAAGGTAGGGAAGAATTCTAAGGATCATTTTGACTGCCTCCAGAAGTTAGATCAGATGGCAAATTGGATTTGGTGCTAGGTCTTTCCCTTTAGGTTTTACCCCAACAATGTTTTCATTAGTTTCGCTCACTCTCGAAATCAAGCATTTTACAGCAGGTTGGAGCAGCCTGTATCTCAGCACAGGAATAAGGTAGGGAAGAATTCTAAGGCTCATTTTGACTGCCTCCAGAAGTTAGATCAGATGGCAAATTGGATTTGGTGCTAGGTCTTTCCCTTTAGGTTTTACCCCAACAATGTTTTCATTAGTTTCGCTCACTCTCGAAATCAAGCATTTTACAGCAGGTTGGAGCAGCCTGTATCTCAGCACAGGAATAAGGTAGGGAAGAATTCTAAGGCTCATTTTGACTGCCTCCAGAAGTTAGATCAGATGGCAAATTGGATTTGGTGCTAGGTCTTTCCCTTTAGGTTTTACCCCAACAATGTTTTCATTAGTTTCGCTCACTCTCGAAATCAAGCATTTTACAGGAGGTTGGAGCAGCCTGTATCTCAGCACAGGAATAAGGTAGGGAAGAATTCTAAGGCTCATTTTGACTGCCTCCAGAAGTTAGATCAGATGGCAAATTGGATTTGGTGCTAGGTCTTTCCCTTTAGGTTTTACCCCAACAATGTTTTCATTAGTTTCGCTCACTCTCGAAATCAAGCATTTTACAGCAGGTTGGAGCAGCCTGTATCTCAGCACAGGAATAAGGTAGGGAAGAATTCTAAGGCTCATTTTGACTGCCTCCAGAAGTTAGATCAGATGGCAAATTGGATTTGGTGCTAGGTCTTTCCCTTTAGGTTTTACCCCAACAATGTTTTCATTAGTTTCGCTCACTCTCGAAATCAAGCATTTTACAGCAGGTTGGAGCAGCCTGTATCTCAGCACAGGAATAAGGTAGGGAAGAATTCTAAGGCTCATTTTGACTGCCTCCAGAAGTTAGATCAGATGGCAAATTGGATTTGGTGCTAGGTCTTTCCCTTTAGGTTTTACCCCAACAATGTTTTCATTAGTTTCGCTCACTCTCGAAATCAAGCATTTTACAGCAGGTTGGAGCAGCCTGTATCTCAGCACAGGAATAAGGTAGGGAAGAATTCTAAGGCTCATTTTGACTGCCTCCAGAAGTTAGATCAGATGGCAAATTGGATTTGGTGCTAGGTCTTTCCCTTTAGGTTTTACCCCAACAATGTTTTCATTAGTTTCGCTCACTCTCGAAATCAAGCATTTTACAGCAGGTTGGAGCAGCCTGTATCTCAGCACAGGAATAAGGTAGGGAAGAATTCTAAGGCTCATTTTGACTGCCTCCAGAAGTTAGATCAGATGGCAAATTGGATTTGGTGCTAGGTCTTTCCCTTTAGGTTTTACCCCAACAATGTTTTCATTAGTTTCGCTCACTCTCGAAATCAAGCATTTTACAGCAGGTTGGAGCAGCCTGTATCTCAGCACAGGAATAAGGTAGGGAAGAATTCTAAGGATCATTTTGACTGCCTCCAGAAGTTAGATCAGATGGCAAATTGGATTTGGTGCTAGGTCTTTCCCTTTAGGTTTTACCCCAACAATGTTTTCATTAGTTTCGCTCACTCTCGAAATCAAGCATTTTACAGCAGGTTGGAGCAGCCTGTATCTCAGCACAGGAATAAGGTAGGGAAGAATTCTAAGGATCATTTTGACTGCCTCCAGAAGTTAGATCAGATGGCAAATTGGATTTGGTGCTAGGTCTTTCCCTTTAGGTTTTACCCCAACAATGTTTTCATTAGTTTCGCTCACTCTCGAAATCAAGCATTTTACAGCAGGTTGGAGCAGCCTGTATCTCAGCACAGGAATAAGGTAGGGAAGAATTCAAATGCTCATTTTGACTGCCTCCAGAAGTTAGATCAGATGGCAAATTGGATTTGGTGCTAGGTCTTTCCCTTTAGGTTTTACCCCAACAATGTTTTCATTAGTTTCGCTCACTCTCGAAATCAAGCATTTTACAGCAGGTTGGAGCAGCCTGTATCTCAGCACAGGAATAAGGTAGGGAAGAATTCTAAGGATCATTTTGACTGCCTCCAGAAGTTAGATCAGATGGCAAATTGGATTTGGTGCGAGGTCTTTCCCTTTAGGTTTTACCCCAACAATGTTTTCATTAGTTTCGCTCACTCTCGAAATCAAGCATTTTACAGCAGGTTGGAGCAGCCTGTATCTCAGCACAGGAATAAGGTAGGGAAGAATTCTAAGGATCATTTTGACTGCCTCCAGAAGTTAGATCAGATGGCAAATTGGATTTGGTGCTAGGTCTTTCCCTTTAGGTTTTACCCCAACAATGTTTTCATTAGTTTCGCTCACTCTCGAAATCAAGCATTTTACAGCAGGTTGGAGCAGCCTGTATCTCAGCACAGGAATAAGGTAGGGAAGAATTCTAAGGATCATTTTGACTGCCTCCAGAAGTTAGATCAGATGGCAAATTGGATTTGGTGCTAGGTCTTTCCCTTTAGGTTTTACCCCAACAATGTTTTCATTAGTTTCGCTCACTCTCGAAATCAAGCATTTTACAGCAGTTTGGAGCAGCCTGTATCTCAGCACAGGAATAAGGTAGGGAAGAATTCTAAGGATCATTTTGACTGCCTCCAGAAGTTAGATCAGATGGCAAATTGGATTTGGTGCTAGGTCTTTCCCTTTAGGTTTTACCCCAACAATGTTTTCATTAGTTTCGCTCACTCTCGAAATCAAGCATTTTACAGCAGGTTGGAGCAGCCTGTATCTCAGCACAGGAATAAGGTAGGGAAGAATTCTAAGGCTCATTTTGACTGCCTCCAGAAGTTAGATCAGATGGCAAATTGGATTTGGTGCTAGGTCTTTCCCTTTAGGTTTTACCCCAACAATGTTTTCATTAGTTTCGCTCACTCTCGAAATCAAGCATTTTACAGCAGGTTGGAGCAGCCTGTATCTCAGCACAGGAATAAGGTAGGGAAGAATTCTAAGGCTCATTTTGACTGCCTCCAGAAGTTAGATCAGATGGCAAATTGGATTTGGTGCTAGGTCTTTCCCTTTAGGTTTTACCCCAACAATGTTTTCATTAGTTTCGCTCACTCTCGAAATCAAGCATTTTACAGCAGGTTGGAGCAGCCTGTATCTCAGCACAGGAATAAGGTAGGGAAGAATTCTAAGGATCATTTTGACTGCCTCCAGAAGTTAGATCAGATGGTAAATTGGATTTGGTGCTAGGTCTTTCCCTTTAGGTTTTACCCCAACAATGTTTTCATTAGTTTCGCTCACTCTCGAAATCAAGCATTTTACAGCAGGTTGGAGCAGCCTGTATCTCAGCACAGGAATAAGGTAGGGAAGAATTCTAAGGATCATTTTGACTGCCTCCAGAAGTTAGATCAGATGGCAAATTGGATTTGGTGCTAGGTCTTTCCCTTTAGGTTTTACCCCAACAATGTTTTCATTAGTTTCGCTCACTCTCGAAATCAAGCATTTTACAGCAGGTTGGAGCAGCCTGTATCTCAGCACAGGAATAAGGTAGGGAAGAATTCTAAGGATCATTTTGACTGCCTCCAGAAGTTAGATCAGATGGCAAATTGGATTTGGTGCTAGGTCTTTCCCTTTAGGTTTTACCCCAACAATGTTTTCATTAGTTTCGCTCACTCTCGAAATCAAGCATTTTACAGCAGGTTGGAGCAGCCTGTATCTCAGCACAGGAATAAGGTAGGGAAGAATTCTAAGGATCATTTTGACTGCCTCCAGAAGTTAGATCAGATGGCAAATTGGATTTGGTGCTAGGTCTTTCCCTTTAGGTTTTACCCCAACAATGTTTTCATTAGTTTCGCTCACTCTCGAAATCAAGCATTTTACAGCAGGTTGGAGCAGCCTGTATCTCAGCACAGGAATAAGGTAGGGAAGAATTCTAAGGCTCATTTTGACTGCCTCCAGAAGTTAGATCAGATGGCAAATTGGATTTGGTGCTAGGTCTTTCCCTTTAGGTTTTACCCCAACAATGTTTTCATTAGTTTCGCTCACTCTCGAAATCAAGCATTTTACAGCAGGTTGGAGCAGCCTGTATCTCAGCACAGGAATAAGGTAGGGAAGAATTCTAAGGCTCATTTTGACTGCCTCCAGAAGTTAGATCAGATGGCAAATTGGATTTGGTGCTAGGTCTTTCCCTTTAGGTTTTACCCCAACAATGTTTTCATTAGTTTCGCTCACTCTCGAAATCAAGCATTTTACAGCAGGTTGGAGCAGCCTGTATCTCAGCACAGGAATAAGGTAGGGAAGAATTCTAAGGCTCATTTTGACTGCCTCCAGAAGTTAGATCAGATGGCAAATTGGATTTGGTGCTAGGTCTTTCCCTTTAGGTTTTACCCCAACAATGTTTTCATTAGTTTCGCTCACTCTCGAAATCAAGCATTTTACAGCAGGTTGGAGCAGCCTGTATCTCAGCACAGGAATAAGGTAGGGAAGAATTCTAAGGCTCATTTTGACTGCCTCCAGAAGTTAGATCAGATGGCAAATTGGATTTGGTGCTAGGTCTTTCCCTTTAGGTTTTACCCCAACAATGTTTTCATTAGTTTCACTCACTCTCGAAATCAAGCATTTTACAGCAGGTTGGAGCAGCCTGTATCTCAGCACAGGAATAAGGTAGGGAAGAATTCTAAGGATCATTTTGACTGCCTCCAGAAGGCAGATCAGATGGCAAATTGGATTTGGTGCTAGGTCTTTCCCTTTAGGTTTTACCCCAACAATGTTTTCATTAGTTTCGCTCACTCTCGAAATCAAGCATTTTACAGCAGGTTGGAGCAGCCTGTATCTCAGCACAGGAATAAGGTAGGGAAGAATTCTAAGGCTCATTTTGACTGCCTCCAGAAGTTAGATCAGATGGCAAATTGGATTTGGTGCTAGGTCTTTCCCTTTAGGTTTTACCCCAACAATGTTTTCATTAGTTTCGCTCACTCTCGAAATCAAGCATTTTACAGCAGGTTGGAGCAGCCTGTATCTCAGCACAGGAATAAGGTAGGGAAGAATTCAAATGCTCATTTTGACTGCCTCCAGAAGTTAGATCAGATGGCAAATTGGATTTGGTGCTAGGTCTTTCCCTTTAGGTTTTACCCCAACAATGTTTTCATTAGTTTCGCTCACTCTCGAAATCAAGCATTTTACAGCAGGTTGGAGCAGCCTGTATCTCAGCACAGGAATAAGGTAGGGAAGAATTCTAAGGATCATTTTGACTGCCTCCAGAAGTTAGATCAGATGGCAAATTGGATTTGGTGCGAGGTCTTTCCCTTTAGGTTTTACCCCAACAATGTTTTCATTAGTTTCGCTCACTCTCGAAATCAAGCATTTTACAGCAGGTTGGAGCAGCCTGTATCTCAGCACAGGAATAAGGTAGGGAAGAATTCTAAGGATCATTTTGACTGCCTCCAGAAGTTAGATCAGATGGCAAATTGGATTTGGTGCTAGGTCTTTCCCTTTAGGTTTTACCCCAACAATGTTTTCATTAGTTTCGCTCACTCTCGAAATCAAGCATTTTACAGCAGGTTGGAGCAGCCTGTATCTCAGCACAGGAATAAGGTAGGGAAAAATTCTAAGGATCATTTTGACTGCCTCCAGAAGTTAGATCAGATGGCAAATTGGATTTGGTGCTAGGTCTTTCCCTTTAGGTTTTACCCCAACAATGTTTTCATTAGTTTCGCTCACTCTCGAAATCAAGCATTTTACAGCAGGTTGGAGCAGCCTGTATCTCAGCACAGGAATAAGGTAGGGAAGAATTCTAAGGCTCATTTTGACTGCCTCCAGAAGTTAGATCAGATGGCAAATTGGATTTGGTGCTAGGTCTTTCCCTTTAGGTTTTACCCCAACAATGTTTTCATTAGTTTCGCTCACTCTCGAAATCAAGCATTTTACAGCAGGTTGGAGCAGCCTGTATCTCAGCACAGGAATAAGGTAGGGAAGAATTCTAAGGATCATTTTGACTGCCTCCAGAAGTTAGATCAGATGGTAAATTGGATTTGGTGCTAGGTCTTTCCCTTTAGGTTTTACCCCAACAATGTTTTCATTAGTTTCGCTCACTCTCGAAATCAAGCATTTTACAGCAGGTTGGAGCAGCCTGTATCTCAGCACAGGAATAAGGTAGGGAAGAATTCTAAGGATCATTTTGACTGCCTCCAGAAGTTAGATCAGATGGCAAATTGGATTTGGTGCTAGGTCTTTCCCTTTAGGTTTTACCCCAACAATGTTTTCATTAGTTTCGCTCACTCTCGAAATCAAGCATTTTACAGCAGGTTGGAGCAGCCTGTATCTCAGCACAGGAATAAGGGAGGGAAGAATTCTAAGGCTCATTTTGACTGCCTCCAGAAGTTAGATCAGATGGCAAATTGGATTTGGTGCTAGGTCTTTCCCTTTAGGTTTTACCCCAACAATGTTTTCATTAGTTTCGCTCACTCTCGAAATCAAGCATTTTACAGCAGGTTGGAGCAGCCTGTATCTCAGCACAGGAATAAGGTAGGGAAGAATTCTAAGGATCATTTTGACTGCCTCCAGAAGTTAGATCAGATGGCAAATTGGATTTGGTGCTAGGTCTTTCCCTTTAGGTTTTACCCCAACAATGTTTTCATTAGTTTCGCTCACTCTCGAAATCAAGCATTTTACAGCAGGTTGGAGCAGCCTGTATCTCAGCACAGGAATAAGGTAGGGAAGAATTCTAAGGATCATTTTGACTGCCTCCAGAAGTTAGATCAGATGGCAAATTGGATTTGGTGCTAGGTCTTTCCCTTTAGGTTTTACCCCAACAATGTTTTCATTAGTTGCGCTCACTCTCGAAATCAAGCATTTTACAGCAGGTTGGAGCAGCCTGTATCTCAGCACAGGAATAAGGTAGGGAAGAATTCTAAGGATCATTTTGACTGCCTCCAGAAGTTAGATCAGATGGCAAATTGGATTTGGTGCTAGGTCTTTCCCTTTAGGTTTTACCCCAACAATGTTTTCATTAGTTTCGCTCACTCTCGAAATCAAGCATTTTACAGCAGGTTGGAGCAGCCTGTATCTCAGCACAGGAATAAGGTAGGGAAGAATTCTAAGGCTCATTTTGACTGCCTCCAGAAGTTAGATCAGATGGCAAATTGGATTTGGTGCTAGGTCTTTCCCTTTAGGTTTTACCCCAACAATGTTTTCATTAGTTTCGCTCACTCTCGAAATCAAGCATTTTACAGCAGGTTGGAGCAGCCTGTATCTCAGCACAGGAATAAGGTAGGGAAGAATTCTAAGGCTCATTTTGACTGCCTCCAGAAGTTAGATCAGATGGCAAATTGGATTTGGTGCTAGGTCTTTCCCTTTAGGTTTTACCCCAACAATGTTTTCATTAGTTTCGCTCACTCTCGAAATCAAGCATTTTAGAGCAGGTTGGAGCAGCCTGTATCTCAGCACAGGAATAAGGTAGGGAAGAATTCTAAGGCTCATTTTGACTGCCTCCAGAAGTTAGATCAGATGGCAAATTGGATTTGGTGCTAGGTCTTTCCCTTTAGGTTTTACCCCAACAATGTTTTCATTAGTTTCACTCACTCTCGAAATCAAGCATTTTACAGCAGGTTGGAGCAGCCTGTATCTCAGCACAGGAATAAGGTAGGGAAGAATTCTAAGGATCATTTTGACTGCCTCCAGAAGTTAGATCAGATGGCAAATTGGATTTGGTGTTAGGTCTTTCCCTTTAGGTTTTACCCCAACAATGTTTTCATTAGTTTCGCTCACTCTCGAAATCAAGCATTTTACAGCAGGTTGGAGCAGCCTGTATCTCAGCACAGGAATAAGGTAGGGAAGAATTCTAAGGCTCATTTTGACTGCCTCCAGAAGTTAGATCAGATGGCAAATTGGATTTGGTGCTAGGTCTTTCCCTTTAGGTTTTACCCCAACAATGTTTTCATTAGTTTCGCTCACTCTCGAAATCAAGCATTTTACAGCAGGTTGGAGCAGCCTGTATCTCAGCACAGGAATAAGGTAGGGAAGAATTCTAAGGCTCATTTTGACTGCCTCCAGAAGTTAGATCAGATGGCAAATTGGATTTGGTGCTAGGTCTTTCCCTTTAGGTTTTACCCCAACAATGTTTTCATTAGTTTCGCTCACTCTCGAAATCAAGCATTTTACAGCAGGTTGGAGCAGCCTGTATCTCAGCACAGGAATAAGGTAGGGAAGAATTCTAAGGCTCATTTTGACTGCCTCCAGAAGTTAGATCAGATGGCAAATTGGATTTGGTGCTAGGTCTTTCCCTTTAGGTTTTACCCCAACAATGTTTTCATTAGTTTCGCTCACTCTCGAAATCAAGCATTTTACAGCAGGTTGGAGCAGCCTGTATCTCAGCACAGGAATAAGGTAGGGAAGAATTCTAAGGCTCATTTTGACTGCCTCCAGAAGTTAGATCAGATGGCAAATTGGATTTGGTGCTAGGTCTTTCCCTTTAGGTTTTACCCCAACAATGTTTTCATTAGTTTCGCTCACTCTCGAAATCAAGCATTTTACAGCAGGTTGGAGCAGCCTGTATCTCAGCACAGGAATAAGGTAGGGAAGAATTCTAAGGCTCATTTTGACTGCCTCCAGAAGTTAGATCAGATGGCAAATTGGATTTGGTGCTAGGTCTTTCCCTTTAGGTTTTACCCCAACAATGTTTTCATTAGTTTCGCTCACGCTCGAAATCAAGCATTTTACAGCAGGTTGGAGCAGCCTGTATCTCAGCACAGGAATAAGGTAGGGAAGAATTCTAAGGATCATTTTGACTGCCTCCAGAAGTTAGATCAGATGGCAAATTGGATTTGGTGCTAGGTCTTTCCCTTTAGGTTTTACCCCAACAATGTTTTCATTAGTTTCGCTCACTCTCGAAATCAAGCATTTTACAGCAGGTTGGAGCAGCCTGTATCTCAGCACAGGAATAAGGTAGGGAAGAATTCTAAGGCTCATTTTGACTGCCTCCAGAAGTTAGATCAGATGGCAAATTGGATTTGGTGCTAGGTCTTTCCCTTTAGGTTTTACCCCAACAATGTTTTCATTAGTTTCGCTCACTCTCGAAATCAAGCATTTTACAGCAGGTTGGAGCAGCCTGTATCTCAGCACAGGAATAAGGTAGGGAAGAATTCTAAGGCTCATTTTGACTGCCTCCAGAAGTTAGATCAGATGGCAAATTGGATTTGGTGCTAGGTCTTTCCCTTTAGGTTTTACCCCCAACAATGTTTTCATTAGTTTCGCTCACTCTCGAAATCAAGCATTTTACAGCAGGTTGGAGCAGCCTGTATCTCAGCACAGGAATAAGGTAGGGAAGAATTCTAAGGCTCATTTTGACTGCCTCCAGAAGTTAGATCAGATGGCAAATTGGATTTGGTGCTAGGTCTTTCCCTTTAGGTTTTACCCCAACAATGTTTTCATTAGTTTCGCTCACTCTCGAAATCAAGCATTTTACAGCAGGTTGGAGCAGCCTGTATCTCAGCACAGGAATAAGGTAGGGAAGAATTCTAAGGCTCATTTTGACTGCCTCCAGAAGTTAGATCAGATGGCAAATTGGATTTGGTGCTAGGTCTTTCCCTTTAGGTTTTACCCCAACAATGTTTTCATTAGTTTCGCTCACTCTCGAAATCAAGCATTTTACAGCAGGTTGGAGTAGCCTGTATCTCAGCACAGGAATAAGGTAGGGAAGAATTCTAAGGCTCATTTTGACTGCCTCCAGAAGTTAGATCAGATGGCAAATTGGATTTGGTGCTAGGTCTTTCCCTTTAGGTTTTACCCCAACAATGTTTTCATTAGTTTCGCTCACTCTCGAAATCAAGCATTTTACAGCAGGTTGGAGCAGCCTGTATCTCAGCACAGGAATAAGGTAGGGAAGAATTCTAAGGCTCATTTTGACTGCCTCCAGAAGTTAGATCAGATGGCAAATTGGATTTGGTGCTAGGTCTTTCCCTTTAGGTTTTACCCCAACAATGTTTTCATTAGTTTCGCTCACTCTCGAAATCAAGCATTTTACAGCAGGTTGGAGCAGCCTGTATCTCAGCACAGGAATAAGGTAGGGAAGAATTCTAAGGCTCATTTTGACTGCCTCCAGAAGTTAGATCAGATGGCAAATTGGATTTGGTGCTAGGTCTTTCCCTTTAGGTTTTACCCCCAACAATGTTTTCATTAGTTTCGCTCACTCTCGAAATCAAGCATTTTACAGCAGGTTGGAGCAGCCTGTAGCTCAGCACAGGAATAAGGTAGGGAAGAATTCTAAGGCTCATTTTGACTGCCTCCAGAAGTTAGATCAGATGGCAAATTGGATTTGGTGCTAGGTCTTTCCCTTTAGGTTTTACCCCAACAATGTTTTCATTAGTTTCGCTCACTCTCGAAATCAAGCATTTTACAGCAGGTTGGAGCAGCCTGTATCTCAGCACAGGAATAAGGTAGGGAAGAATTCTAAGGATCATTTTGACTGCCTCCAGAAGTTAGATCAGATGGCAAATTGGATTTGGTGCTAGGTCTTTCCCTTTAGGTTTTACCCCAACAATGTTTTCATTAGTTTCGCTCACGCTCGAAATCAAGCATTTTACAGCAGGTTGGAGCAGCCTGTATCTCAGCACAGGAATAAGGTAGGGAAGAATTCTAAGGATCATTTTGACTGCCTCCAGAAGTTAGATCAGATGGCAAATTGGATTTGGTGCTAGGTCTTTCCCTTTAGGTTTTACCCCAACAATGTTTTCATTAGTTTCGCTCACTCTCGAAATCAAGCATTTTACAGCAGGTTGGAGCAGCCTGTATCTCAGCACAGGAATAAGGTAGGGAAGAATTCTAAGGCTCATTTTGACTGCCTCCAGAAGTTAGATCAGATGGCAAATTGGATTTGGTGCTAGGTCTTTCCCTTTAGGTTTTACCCCAACAATGTTTTCATTAGTTTCGCTCACTCTCGAAATCAAGCATTTTACAGCAGGTTGGAGCAGCCTGTATCTCAGCACAGGAATAAGGTAGGGAAGAATTCTAAGGCTCATTTTGACTGCCTCCAGAAGTTAGATCAGATGGCAAATTGGATTTGGTGCTAGGTCTTTCCCTTTAGGTTTTACCCCAACAATGTTTTCATTAGTTTCGCTCACTCTCGAAATCAAGCATTTTACAGCAGGTTGGAGCAGCCTGTATCTCAGCACAGGAATAAGGGAGGGAAGAATTCTAAGGCTCATTTTGACTGCCTCCAGAAGTTAGATCAGATGGCAAATTGGATTTGGTGCTAGGTCTTTCCCTTTAGGTTTTACCCCAACAATGTTTTCATTAGTTTCGCTCACTCTCGAAATCAAGCATTTTACAGCAGGTTGGAGCAGCCTGTATCTCAGCACAGGAATAAGGTAGGGAAGAATTCTAAGGATCATTTTGACTGCCTCCAGAAGTTAGATCAGATGGCAAATTGGATTTGGTGCTAGGTCTTTCCCTTTAGGTTTTACCCCAACAATGTTTTCATTAGTTTCGCTCACTCTCGAAATCAAGCATTTTACAGCAGGTTGGAGCAGCCTGTATCTCAGCACAGGAATAAGGTAGGGAAGAATTCTAAGGCTCATTTTGACTGCCTCCAGAAGTTAGATCAGATGGCAAATTGGATTTGGTGCTAGGTCTTTCCCTTTAGGTTTTACCCCAACAATGTTTTCATTAGTTTCGCTCACTCTCGAAATCAAGCATTTTACAGCAGGTTGGAGCAGCCTGTATCTCAGCACAGGAATAAGGGAGGGAAGAATTCTAAGGCTCATTTTGACTGCCTCCAGAAGTTAGATCAGATGGCAAATTGGATTTGGTGCTAGGTCTTTCCCTTTAGGTTTTACCCCAACAATGTTTTCATTAGTTTCGCTCACTCTCGAAATCAAGCATTTTACAGCAGGTTGGAGCAGCCTGTATCTCAGCACAGGAATAAGGGAGGGAAGAATTCTAAGGCTCATTTTGACTGCCTCCAGAAGTTAGATCAGATGGCAAATTGGGATTTGGTGCTAGGTCTTTCCCTTTAGGTTTTACCCCAACAATGTTTTCATTAGTTTCGCTCACTCTCGAAATCAAGCATTTTACAGCAGGTTGGAGCAGCCTGTATCTCAGCACAGGAATAAGGTAGGGAAGAATTCTAAGGCTCATTTTGACTGCCTCCAGAAGTTAGATCAGATGGCAAATTGGATTTGGTGCTAGGTCTTTCCCTTTAGGTTTTACCCCAACAATGTTTTCATTAGTTTCGCTCACTCTCGAAATCAAGCATTTTACAGAAGGTTGGAGCAGCCTGTATCTCAGCACAGGAATAAGGTAGGGAAGAATTCTAAGGCTCATTTTGACTGCCTCCAGAAGTTAGATCAGATGGCAAATTGGATTTGGTGCTAGGTCTTTCCCTTTAGGTTTTACCCCAACAATGTTTTCATTAGTTTCGCTCACTCTCGAAATCAAGCATTTTACAGCAGGTTGGAGTAGCCTGTATCTCAGCACAGGAATAAGGTAGGGAAGAATTCTAAGGATCATTTTGACTGCCTCCAGAAGTTAGATCAGATGGCAAATTGGATTTGGTGCTAGGTCTTTCCCTTTAGGTTTTACCCCAACAATGTTTTCATTAGTTTCGCTCACTCTCGAAATCAAGCATTTTACAGCAGGTTGGAGCAGCCTGTATCTCAGCACAGGAATAAGGTAGGGAAGAATTCTAAGGATCATTTTGACTGCCTCCAGAAGTTAGATCAGATGGCAAATTGGATTTGGTGCTAGGTCCTTTCCCTTTAGGTTTTACCCCAACAATGTTTTCATTAGTTTCGCTCACTCTCGAAATCAAGCATTTTACAGCAGGTTGGAGCAGCCTGTATCTCAGCACAGGAATAAGGGAGGGAAGAATTCTAAGGCTCATTTTGACTGCCTCCAGAAGTTAGATCAGATGGCAAATTGGATTTGGTGCTAGGTCTTTCCCTTTAGGTTTTACCCCAACAATGTTTTCATTAGTTTCGCTCACTCTCGAAATCAAGCATTTTACAGCAGGTTGGAGCAGCCTGTATCTCAGCACAGGAATAAGGTAGGGAAGAATTCTAAGGCTCATTTTGACTGCCTCCAGAAGTTAGATCAGATGGCAAATTGGATTTGGTGCTAGGTCTTTCCCTTTAGGTTTTACCCCAACAATGTTTTCATTAGTTTTCGCTCACTCTCGAAATCAAGCATTTTACAGCAGGTTGGAGCAGCCTGTATCTCAGCACAGGAATAAGGGAGGGAAGA